>NW_005843068.1:341424-369955 GCF_000455745.1 Alligator sinensis
TTACAAACAAAAAAGGCAATAATCTTTTATAAAATAAGATAATATAGAGAGAAGTCATGGTAGAGTGGCCAAATTTGGCTGTTTCCAAATTTATGGTAGCTTTAGGGTAGTCATAAATTTGTCTCCTCCAATTCACTGAAAAATTAAATCTAGAAATTGGATGGCAAAAAAAAAAAACAAAACAAAAATAATTTTCTAGGATTTGGGATCTTGAGAAGAAATTGCAGAACAGAAATTTGCTGAGTTTGTGCTTTTCTTTGTTTTTATAAATGAATAAATAATAAATCAATTCTCCACAAGAACAAGCAAGCAATTCTACTACAAGTTAATTTATCTAAATAACAATTACTTCTGTTTTTCTGTGGAAAACCTCATAACCTGAAATATTCTAAATTCTTCCTTTAGTTTTTGGGAGTGTTTTTAGTGTTATTGTGTCTGCGGGATACTATCTGTTCCCCTGGTTCTCACCTGCCATGACTTTGATCTTGTTAAAAAGGGAGGAAAGAGATGACATATCAGAAGGTACCCGTGGAGTAACAACGCTTGACCTGTCACATGATTTTTGGGTGCTTTTATTCTTTCTTTTGTCTTTTACAGTGGCCTGGACTGCAGGCAGCAGCACACCTGACGTATGTTCCCGGGAAGATTGCTGGCTTCACAGTTCTAGAGGTAAGTACCACCAGGTGTCCCACAGTGCTAATTGCTTCCCTAACAGCTCATGCGGGTGGTGCCTCGTGCTGCACCAACTACCGTGAAAGCGTAGTCCCGGCTATCCCTGTGCTGTGGCTAATAAGATCTTAAAGCCCTGAATCAGCCACTCTGGGTGGGAGCTGCCACAGCCTGGGTAGGCTCATTACCTGCTAATTGTCTTGTTAGTGGCGGAGGCTTGCTGTGTCTGTTCTCCGCCTCTCAGCAGTTTGTGTAGGCTTGACTCTTGAGAGCTCCCCTGCTGCCCACACCGGCACGGGGGATCCCAGCTGGCTACCCTTTTTGTTCTGGAGCCACTGCCAGCTCCCCTTCTGGATCTCCACTGGGAACTGACTCTCTCCTGTGGGATGCCTCGTCCCGTTGCTCACTGGACCTGCAACCTCTTCCCCTCTTCAACTCACCGCCAGCGTCTGGAGTCCCTTTGAAGGTATCCGACATCTCTACGGGCCTGGCAGCCATGCCATCCCTTTCTTGGGTCTCAGCTCTGTGTTTAGGGGTAGTCTTCCCTTGGGTGCTCGGGCAATCCTCTCTCATTCTCTTTGTGCCCACAGGCATCTTTCCTGGGGCTTTGTCCTCCTTATATTCCTGGAAGTCAAGTCCCATTGGCTCACTGGGGCATGGGGAATCTCCCTGCCTGCCCCCGCCTGGGTATCATTACTGTCTGTTGCGGGGATGTCCTCAAGTAACAGGGCTCCAGTCAGGAACCTTGTTACATTTAGAAATAAGTTTATTTTGAAGAAGTTACTAAAAAGTTACTAAAAAGTATTTGCATTGAGCCTCTTAACTCCCCACACGCACTTAACAAATTAAGTCGGGTTGTTTTAACTAAATTACCAGTCCTTAAATTCCAATTAAGTCCCAAAACCCTTCTCTGATTCTCTTGAGTAAGCATTGAGCATTTTCCTTCCAGAGAATGTTTTTGACTGTTTTGAGTTACTAAGAATAATAGATGATAAAAGTCTTAGCTAAATTAACATCAATAACAAAATCTACTTTTGGATAGAACAGTCTTCACATTTTAAAATGCTATTATTGGTCTGATGTTTAAACATTTTTTTTCCTCAAGAGATGAAAATTCTTTCATATTGACTGAGGAGTTTCTTAGGGTGGCAGATTTTCTTCACAAATGAATGTGGGTTCATGGCCATGGCTTGAAAAATGAATTATATGTCACTTTTGATACCAATCTCCTACTTCTCCCTGACACCACTCATTCTTGTTCATGAGGAGAGAGAGTGGAGGCAAAATTAAGTTTGTTCTGGTTTATACTTTCTATTAAAGCAACATTAAGAAAATTTGTCAAATCCCTGAAGATTCTGCTTGAAAGGTAGTATTTTCTAATATTGTATCTTGTGTGTGTGTCAGTATTTCATTTTCATGAAAGAAAATAGTGCAAATGGATTTTTCTGAAAAGAGATTCTGTATAATGCGAATATGACCATTCTTAGCAAACATTTTATTTTGTAACGGAAGCAAGTAGAGATTAGAGGACCTTACAAAAGCAGCATAAAGACATTAAAATAAACAAAGGTAATACATAAAATGCAAGGTGATGAAGAAAGTTATACATGCATGGTCATGAAAGCATCCTTACAAATGTAATGGTCAGGTCAGGCTTAACATGCAATTTTTGTCAAAAAATTGTACCACAAGCCAATTCCTACAAAATATACTAACTAGCAGATTTTCAGTCTATTATATGAACTTTTAAAGAATGGGATAGAAATTCTTGTGACTGTGAAAACAATTTGCCCTTTTTGTCTTTGTCACTTAAAGAGAGAATCTGTCTTCTTTATTTCCAATTTCTCTTTAACACCACAAATGACTGACATAGAAATTATGTGCTAATGTATATTTCTCTTATATTTATATACTTTTATAAAGCATTGAAAGTGTATTTAAAATTATTAAGCCACATTAATGTTTAACCTTCAAATTATCTGTTAGAATCATCTGAGAGCAACTCATAGTTTTACTTGGAGGACTTACCAGAGTGAATATTACTACCCAAATAAACCTCTAATGGAAAGGGGAAAGAAAGATCCTTAAAGAGATAACAGAATATCTGGGTAAGAAAGCTGACTTTTCACTGTTTTGTGCATAGACACAACTTTGGGATAATCTTCAAAATATAATAATATTCTAAAATGCTGAAATATGACTCAAAGGTTACCCTACTGCTCCCAAAATCAAATTCTTGGGCATTTTGCAGTGTTGTTAGCCATGCACATTGTTGTTAGCTACCCATCTCTCTATGATTTATGAATTTATTTCATGACAGTAACTATATTTTCAAGCAGTTTATAGCTTAAAACTGCAATAATTCCCATGTTTAATTTAAGACAATCAGTTTACATCTGTTCAATCTATTAAGGTAACAACGATGCCAAGTATTATGACAGCAGTATTACTCAACATCATTGCAGGCAATGACATATGGTAGAACATAAGGACAAACAAACAAATAAGAAATATTTGATCAAAACTAGACTTGTCTTAGTTTAACAAAACATTTGTTAGAGCAGTTGTACTTATATAGTGGCATACTAACCTCTAAATGTATTTGTTAGTTATATTTATTATTAAATGACCAAATAGAATATGCACATTTATGATGGGTAAAAAGATGAGCAAATTGAGAAAACTAATGGATTATTACTGCTGAATAAAGGTTTGATCCTTTACCATAGAAGCTACAGAGTTAGGGCTATAGCCTCTGAATCAAAACTTCTTAGACTTAAAATACTGGAGGCTCCAAGGTGGCTGAGAAATGGGGAAAATGTCCTGATCATACCCAGTTCATTCTCCCTTTTAGCATCTACTGTCTGCCTCTGTGACACAGGGTACTGGGCAAGATGTCCTATGGTCAGACCAGTAAATGACACTTCTTATGTTCTTATGGAACTATTGGATGTGGTTTAGGAAATGAGGTTGGGTTGGGTTAGGGTGAAGGGGAAGGAGGATGATCTCCTTGATCATAAGCAGGGGATTGGGAAAGGGTGAAGTGGGATGGATGGGGGTTTGCTATTGATTTTTGTTTTATTTTTAAGGGGGGGCAGATATTTAGTTGTAACTGCTTATTTTAATATTTTATTTTTTTAAAACAATTCTTTGTCTTTTATTGCAAGCCTCATCTGAACCTTTCTTGGGATGTGTGCCATCACTAAATAATAAATATAGTTAAAATAGAAGCTATGCCATTGACTTCTATAGATGCAGGTGAAAGTACACAGAGAAAGTAGAATACAGTTCAGATAAATGTTGAACGTTCCCTGTGATATTAAGAAACAAGTCAGAGGTTCCCTGTAGTTCATTCCTTGCTATATCAGAACAGAATTGACCCATCTATTAAGGTAGTCTCCATGGTTGGCAATAGGAGGTTTTCCAAAAGAAGATAAGAAAATCCTTTTCACAGTATTGTTAGACCCTGACTCTATGCAGCACCAAATGACTAGGGAGATGACGGTTCAATTGTTCATGGATCCTGTTACTCATTAGCCAGAGCAAGCAGGGAGCAAATGCTACTTGCACACATTGTTTGCAACAGCTTTACTCAGAATGGAGACAGCTTCAGACCAGCTCTCAAAAAACCAACAAACCAGGGAGCCATATTGAACAATAGTTCTTTTCACATGTTATACACCTTGGTTCATACTCATTAACATTCACTCCACCTATGTCCCTCCTCAGGTTCTACCCATTTCTCCTCCCATCTTAAGCTTTGCCTCCGTTTACTGCTTGCTTCATTAGCATGGTACTGCCTATGCATTTCATTCATTTACATGCCTCTGCTAAGAGCGCATGCATAAGACTTTGACCTAGGTTTCTCCCAGTCAATTGCTGTTTTTTTCTGGTTTCTTGCTGACTCCTTCTTCATCTCCAAGGTCTTGCTTCTGCTTTATCTCCTGACGATAGCTGGTGAGCTGCATCTTATTCTTCTTACACAATATATGCTATACACTACCCCATTGTTAAGAAACTACTTGCCTAAGCATTTGCAAGGTTATTTTTAATATATCATTTTGCCTTGTGACCAGCAGCCTTTATTCAGCTGCAAATCCAGTGCTCCCCAAGATCCAAATATAGTAAAAGCTCTGTTATCTGGCATCCCCTGGGAATGGGGAATGCTGGATAACAAAATATGCTGGTTAATTGAGCAGCCTCGACTGCTGCTTCTTCCGCCACATCCCTCCGCCCTTCCTGCTCCTCCCATGGGCCCTGTGGGCCCTGCTGGACAGGGAGGCAGGCCCTGCACAGCCCCACACAGCCTGTTTATGCCCCTGGGTCATGGGGGCTTGGCAGTGCAGGCTGCTTTACCCCAGGCCGTGGGGGCTCAGAGCAACCGGAAGTGCCATGGTGGGCACTTACGGTTTCACTTTTCCTTACAAGCCGTCATGCTGGTTAATGAAGCATGCCAGCTTGTAAGGTGCCAGTTAGCAGAGAGTTTACTGTATTGTTACCTTAACAAGTATTAATTGAAACATTTTAAAAAGAAAGCTATAAGAACTTTATGGTTACTTTCCTTTCAAACTTTTCCAAATGGGTCTCTATTTCCTTTAAGAAAAAGTTTAAAATTAAAATTTGTTTCCTGGAAAAATATATATTTTCCTAAATGAAAAAATGGTTAATTCAATCTCAGAGTTCATTACTGCAATAAGTTATTTGTCCCAGAAGAAGGGAGAAATACAAGTTGAGAGCATAGTTTAAAGAGACTGCAGTGATATTAATTTAACTAATTTGGAAAGTATGGGCAACAAGTAATACAGTGCAAGCCATATTTCTCTTAATAGTTTCCATATTATTAAGGGCTCCTGTCAGCCTATCAACCTTTCACATTTGGACTTCAACTTATTGGTAGAACCTCAACACCTTCTACTTGAATGAGGGTCCAGGGGTGAAGGAAGGGGTGCATTCTTCTAGTTATAAAACTAACAGCCAAATTACTATTCACAGAATTCTTTAGGGAGGTCATTCCCTAAATTCTGTTTCCACTTCTCATTTATTAGAAAACTAATAAAACTTTCATTCCCCCTTAGGAACTGTAGCAGAAAGCTGCCTTTTCTTCTTGCCTGCATTTGATCTCCCCTCTTTGAATATGTTTCTCTTTTTCTACCTTTTCTTCCTTCCTCTCTCTTTCACTTTAAGATAAGGAATTGTGTTTTATTTGTATGTGTGCATTTTGTATCTCCTCTTGTAGTTTGGTATTTTTATCTATTTGTGTGCCATGGCATTTGTAGCTTATATTTTATACTCTTCACCTTTCAACTTTCAACTGAATGTGTTTAGTTTCATAAGTAAGTTATACATTGTAACAATGTTAACTAGGGCAGGAATCAAACTGCCCTTCCCTGTATCAGGCTGGACCCTGAAAGAGTGAGTGACTCAGTGATTGAATGTGTAACGTGGTTGAATGTGTAACACAGTAGCAGCAGACAGCAATTATCACCTGGAAGCTGCAGATCAACCAAGGGAAGAACTCAATAGAAGACAATGTAACAACTGGGAAATCTCTAAACCTCACTGTTCAAGGGCTAGAAGCCCTGGTCTGAGTTAATCAACGCCAGGGACCAGGGGGGGGAAGTCCCACGAGGGTCAATGACCCCTGGATTGGGCAAACCTGAAAACTGGGGAGTCACCAAAGTCTGCTAAGGACAGATAAAAGGCAGTGAAAAGTGACCCTCAGTGGCGCCCTCTTGATCTCCAACTCGACCAGACCTGTCCGGCCAGAAGGACCAGCCGGCAACCCCCTTCTGGAAGATAACACCACGCTGAAAGAAGCCTCAACGACAGACTCCAGTGCTTGTAGGATAGGTATACCTGACTCTGTAGCCTGCTACTGTGTGTGTGTATGTGTGTGCATGTGTGCATGCGTGTGTGTGTGGGGACCAAACCCAAGGTTTATGATTACAGTGTTTCAATCCGCCTAATAAACTAGAATTTTAAGGATCCCGAGTTGGACATTTGTAGCCAACAGAACCAATATCTGGACTGGATACTTGTCATTTGCATAGTTGTAGTAAGTTTATCATGCTATACTCATCTGGGTTTCTCAGATGGTTTAGGGGAGGTGAAAATCCATTCCAGCCCAATCAATATGTCAGGAAGAGAAGAATTCCATCCCAGTGTGGGAAAGTGCAATACTCAACACAGACCAAGAAGACCTGGTGCTGCACTAATCCCAGGAATGGTAGTTGAATAGTAGTTAACTGTTGGCTACTATTTAACATCTGAGTAGGATCTCATGCTGGATAGACAAGGTTTGTTTATCCTTATCCTAAGGTGCCAAACACTTTACTTCCTCCCTGTCCCTCTCCTCCTCCCCAATTCGCATACTTGCTACTTTTATGACCAGCCCTCTCTTTTGTCTTTTTTCTGGCATTCCAGATCAATTCCAGCCCCCGCTGTCAACCGTAATTTTAAGTTTGCAGGAATTACAGTATGGTTTTTGGCATAAAACACTTGGAATAGGGGCCTGAATTCTGTTTCCAAGGGCACATCTAGATGACCGCACACATTCGGTTTGTGGTGCCACAAACTGCATGCACTGCACATGTTGCTATTTTGCAGCTCAGAAGTTTGTTTTTTTTAACAGTAGGATCTCCTAGTGTCAGAAAAAAAACCCCAAAACAAAGTGGGTGGCAGATGTGGTGGTAGCATGCACCGCCTAAAACTGCTGCCTGGCTGGCCAGAGCCATGCTTCAGCTGCCATCCAGGATACATGCAGCCGAATCACCACCATTGTAGCCCTGGGAGGCCCTGAATGTTTGCAATGGATTTATGACCCAGATACCTTGTTCCAGGTTGGAACCAAACGCTGAGACCAACCATGACCTCTCCATTTGATAATAAGTGAATGTTATTGATACACAATGATAGCAGATAAGTATAATGCAAACAATTCTATATCTATGAGTCCACAGAAGCAAGGTACATCTAGCCAGCATGTGAGCTTCACTCTGAGGTTTTCAGGCTGCTGACATCTGGCAGAAGTCAGCAGCCTGGAGGTCGAGTGCAGAGGCACACCCTCCCCCAGTGGTGTGGGTGAGATGGGCTGGTGGTATGCCTTCTGTCTATGGTGGCCTTGGGTTCCCCTCTGAGGAACCCTCTCCTGCTCTGAAATCCCTCCTTTTGTATCTTTTTTTCCCTGTGTGATGACTCTTCATCTTTGGGCATCTTTGATTGGTCTCCCTGTGTTTGTCATACTGTCCACGTTTTGTCCTGTCAGCATATTCCCTTGTTTCACAAACCCATCACATGCACACATCCTAATTTGGTCCATCTACCAAAACTGGAAATCTCAACGGCTCTGCAACTGGGCATTGTGACCTTGCCGATGTTGCAGAGTCCCATATCTCTGTTATGGAACAGTATGATACATGCCTTCATTTTCCCAGCCTGTATGTCTGCTTGCTGCTTGCCTGTGTCAGACACAGTGGACTTTCAAGGACACTGTCACAAACAGGCTTTTAGAAATCAGTTAACATGTACCATTGCCCTGGACCATTGTTCTAATGCATATTTACTTTACTTACAAGCCGATTCCCAAAAGCAAACCTCTAAATACCATTTTCTAGTCATCACTTAGGATCCCAGGTAAAGCTCCTGGGGTCAGCCCCGGTTCTACCCCCAGCCTCCTCCACCCCACCTGGGGAAACTTGCTGTGTGCCAGAGTGTGCATGCTGGGGTGTTCCCCAGGTCAAGTAGCAGTGCCACTAATCTAAAAGAAAAAACTTCTCCATTGTTATGTCAGGAAAACAAATATAAAGTCAATGAAAGTCCTTACTAGTGCCCATACATAAGCATGGAGGCTGCTCCAATGTGCTGTAATTACAGTGGGTTGGAGCAGACTCAGTTAATCAAATCTGCTGGAGTGTGGTAATTACCATGCTTCAGCGAGCCTCTGTATCTCATGTATCAGTGTCCCTGTGCTTCAAAATGGAGGTGGGGCACTTTATCTAAAGCTCATCAAATGAGCTTTAGATAAAGCACCCCCACTGCTATTCTGAAGCATGGGGAAGCTGATACATGAGACCCTCCTGGCACTTTAATTAAAGTGGATTTCAGACTCACTCTAATTAAAGTGCCCCAACCCC
The DNA here is from genome assembly GCF_000455745.1 of Alligator sinensis. Classification (NCBI taxonomy): domain Eukaryota; kingdom Metazoa; phylum Chordata; order Crocodylia; family Alligatoridae; genus Alligator; species Alligator sinensis. Next base: position 350,226 of record NW_005843068.1, read on the forward strand.
AGAGCATGTGTATAGACTCCCAGCATCACTAAATATTAAGAGGTTGTTTTCCCTGTCATGTATCTCTCTTTTCAGATTCTTATCATATTAAGATCACACAATTTCAGAAGTTGATATTAATTTTGTCTTGATGTCCAGTAAAGTACTGTACACAAATAAAACCAACATATAATGCATAACTTAGTGTAGAGGTGTCAAACAAAAAACCTGCAGAACTGTTTCATCTGGCTTACTGGTAGGCCAAAGGACTACTGAAAATTGTGGAGGCACAGAATTCAGGGTCCCTGGAATTCTATGGACATGGTCCTCAACAGTCACCCCTGCCCCCCCCCCCCCCCCCCCCCAGCTCCATGTGAAGACAGGCCTGGAACCCAGTAAGATGGCTCCATGTGAAGACAGGCCTGGCCACTCCCCAGTTCCATGTGAAGATGGGCCTGGCAGGAAAAACCTTATTAAATGATCAGAGGTTTGTTAGGCCTTTTTGTACTTACCAGGTGACTCAAGGCACCCAAATGGTTAATTCCTCCTGAACACTGGCCTGAAGCCTGGCCCCATTCAGAGGTGCACCACACCAGTAGAAACTTAACACCTAGGTTAAAGTTAATGAAAATATATTATAAAGGTCAGTATCAAAATACAACAAGAATAAATCCACAATAACAGGGAGACAGGGAGTTGAAAGGATTGAGTGTAGGGTGCGTGGGGACCACTGTACTCCCCCAGCTCCATGCTGCCACCCTGCTAGAGCCCTATACAACTGCACAGGGACCTAGTGATGCTGCTATTTTTGCAATCCTCTCAGGGTCAGCAATTGGGGCTGATGCTATGGTTGCTTCCCCCATCCCTCCTTCATTATGCTACTAGTAAGTCATTGAAAGATAAACTACTAAAAGAACTATGAGAATCAGGAAAGTTGAACTTTGAGGACAATAAACCATATATTCTATTTTAAAGCAAAGTAAAATTATCAGCATTTGATTTGTGAATTTCCTTTTGTGAAAAAAGATTTTTCATGAGTCATCTCAGAATTCCTATTGAATTAAGTAAATTGTAAATGTTCACTATCTGTCTAATGAGCATAGCTTTAAAAAACAAAACAATAAAAAACTTTCAGTGACAAGTTTTTCTCCCTGGTCAAAAAGACAAAATAACTCAAGCTTAAGAACAAAGAACTTTCCTCAATTAAAATTTCACTCTGGGAATGTAAGGGAGGAAAGAAAAAGAAGAATTTTCTTCAACGAAGTCTTAGGTCTGAGGAAGACTAACGCCTTCCTTTTTTCCCCCAAAAAGTAGAAGTCAAGTGTTAAGAGAAGAAAGAAAAAAAAAAAACCCCAACAAACAGTTGAAAATATTTTTACATGCAATTCTAGAATTCCACAAATTTCCATTGCTAAAACTATTGAAAACCAACTTCAAATCCCTCAAAGTATTGGTTGTCTTTTTCATAATCTTATTCAGCTGTTGCATAATGTACACATTTTTAGTGCATTTGGGAAACATGATGAGGCTCTTCTCTGAAACTTACACTAAATCTATAGGAAGCATTTTAGCTCTTGATTGCATCATTCTCAGGTGATATGTGGTTTTATTCAGTTCTGTGTTCAAATATCAGTTGAATTGAAAACAAAGGTGTTCATATATAAATCACACAATATCTTCTGAACTTGCATTGAACAGTCAGTGGACACTATAATAATGATTCAAGAATTAGAGGATATTTAAAATATTTTGGTGTTGTGTATCAAAAGTTCTCTCCACAAGAAAGAACAGAAAACATATGTAATGAGTAGAAAATCAGAATTTTGTAGGCAAGAAAATAGTTTTCTTATTGTATGTATTTCAAAGTATATAAGCATAAGAAATTAGGATTAAATCACCCAAAGCCTCATTAAGAATTCCTCTTTTGTCTTTGTAACATCTGGCATTATCAAAATGATTTTCAGGAGTCATTACTGTAGTCCCTGTTGCTAAAAAAAAATTACTCTGTACAGCCTAGTACAGCAGTTAAAAATCCCTTTGGGGAATTTAATTTGGGTCTCTCATAGTGGCAGCATAAACTAATGTATTCCAAGAAAGTTAAATTGTCTGTGACTGTTCCAACAACACATTAGATAAATCCCAGTGTCACCACCATAAGAGTCAAATGTCATAAGTTGCTAAACTGCTGTATGAACAGTGGTTTAATTGATCTATAACATTTGAAGCACTATAAAAAATATGAGTTTGTAAAGTATTGTCATGCTTACTTTACACTTTGACCATCTTATAGATCATTAAAAATGGGTTGCTATTCCTAATATATTGTAAAAAATGAAGTGCATGGTGGCCCCTGTAGCCAAATACTCTGATCTTGCAATCTTCTAGAGCCATTCTGCAGAATGTTTTTTAAAGCTAAAAACCAGTTTATAACATGATTTATACATGTGTCATACAATCAACAAATGGTTTCATCTCTTAGATCTCTTTGTCTCTTGTCTGAGGTTAGATTTGATTATGGGTCTGAAGCTTTGTGGCCCTGGTCCATGATCTTGTAAAAGATAAAGACCAGGTGTATTCATACTTCTATGCTATATCAGTCATTTCTGTTCAGTATCATTGCTCATGAAGAAATGTTAATTAATATATAGGCAGGCCCAGAATATACTTGTATTTTTTCTTTCTTTCCTTAAACTTTGTTTAATTATTTTTCTACCTTGAGGGTTCTTGCATGTTGAAATCCACAAGATTGTACTCAGCCTTGATGTTAATAACATATTTGGAGGGTTACCCAGATTCATTGGTCTGAAATACTTTGTCAGTGGTGCTCAACCTTCAGTCCATGGTCCAGACCCAGAGCATGGAGCCATGTCCTCTGTCCTGCAGGGTTCCCCATGGGTCCAGAAGCTTGGAAGTGGGGGAGTGGTGGCAATTAACACTGTTGCAATTCCCTCGCCACCAAATTTTCAAGCCCCATGTCCCAGATGACATGGCCCTCCATTGGGGGCTGCGGCTGCAGGCATAATCTGACGTGGTGCCTGATCTAGCTAGGGTCATATGTTGGGCTGTCCCTGCATACCAGCCAGATCAGGCCTTGACTAGGCCAGCGTCATGTGCCAGCTGGATTGGGTCCTGGCCCTGCGTGCTGAATCAGGACCACAGCCCAGATCTGGCCCGTGAACTGACCCCACCCCACTCATCTAGCCCTCATCTAGGGCTGAAAGGTTGGGCATGACTGCCTTAGTTGGATTAGTTATTAAAGCATGCTGTAAAACCCATTTATATGGGCAAGTTATTTGGGAGAGCTGATGTTGTAGAGTTTGGATAAGGGGTTTAATTATTGCCAAAAGATGACAGGGATGTTCAATTTTTCAATTATGTAAAATTTTTATTAAAAAATGGATGGTATTATGCTGCTGCTCTCTTTGTGTTTGGTTCCTTTAAAAAATATATTACTTTTGAAAGGTAGGTAAATTTTTAAAAAAATCTAGCATTTCTGTTTGTAATATACTGAGGATCTTAGCTGAAGTTGGCCCATGATTTCTAACTTCAGAGGATTACTGGTGTTTTGACACTGCCCATGAACAGGACTGTATTACATTGTTCTCAGAATACCTGATGTAATTCTTATGGAATTAGTTAACTAGGTCTATGCAACTAAGTTACCCAAACCCTTCACTTCATAGGTCCCTGTGTGGAGGACCATCCAAAAGTGCATAACAATGGCTAGATACAGACATCCATAGTTTCATAGTAGCTAGGGTCAGGAGGGACCAGAACAGATAATCTAGCCTGAACCCCTGCCACAGGCAGGAATGAATGCTGGGTTCACAAGACCCCAGACAGGTGATCATCCAACCTCCTCTTGAATTTGCCCAAGGTAGGGGTGAGGACCACCTCCCTGGGAAGTTGCTTCCAGATTTTGGCCACCCTAACTGTAAAATATTGCCTTCTGATCTCCAACCTTCTTCACAGTTAGTTAGACTGGACATTAGGAAGAACTTCTTCACAGTTAGAGTGGCCAAGGTCTGGAACGGGCTCCCAAGGGAGGTGGTGCTCTCCCCTACCCTGGGGGTCTTCAAGAGGAGGTTGGATAGGCATCTAGCTGGGGTCATCTAGACCCAGCACTCTTAGCCACCAGGTCCCCCCTCAGCCTCCTCTTGCTGAGGCTGAACAGGTTCAGGTCCTTCAGTCTCTCCTCGTAGGACCTGTTCTGCTGCCCTCTCACCAAGCGGGTGGCCCTCCTCTGAACCCTCTCCAGGCTGGCCACATCCCTTTTGAAGTGTGGTGCCCAGTACTGGACACAGTACTCCAACTGCGGCCTGACCAAAATTGCCTAGAGCGGGGGTATCACCTCTCTGGACTGACTTGAGATGCACCTTTGGATGCATGACAAGGTATGGCTGGCCTTGCTGGCTGTGGTCTGGCATTGGCGGCTCATGTTCATCTTGGAGTTAATAATGACTCCGAGTTCCCTTTCCGCCTCTGTGCTTTCAAGAAGGGAACTCCCCAGCCTGTATGTATGCTGTGGATTCCTTCTCCCAAGGTGCAGCACCCTGCATTTGTCTACGTTGAACACCATCCTATTCTCGTCTGCTCACTTTTGTAGTCTGTCTAAATCTACTTGTAGCCTCTCTCTCCCTTCGAGTGTGGCCACCTCGCCTCACATTTTAGTGTCATCAGCAAACTTGGACAGCATGCTTTCCACCCCCTCCTCCAAGTCGCTGATGAAGATGTTAAACAGTGCGGGCCCGAGGACCAAGTCCTGGGGTACCCCACTGCTCGCATCTCGCCAGGGTGAGTACAACCTGTCCACCACTACTCTCTGGGTGCACCCCATCAGCCAATTTTTTACCCATCCAACTGTGTAGGCATCAATGCCGCAGTCACTTAATTTATTGATGAGGATGGGGTGAGAGACAGTGTCAAAGGCCTTCTTAAAGGCTAGAAAGACTATGTCCTCAGCGACACCATCATCCAAGGATTTAGTTACTTGGTTGTAAAAGGCAATCAGGTTGCTCTGGCAGGACCTGCCTTTGATTAACCCATGCTGATAGCCCCTGAGCATGATCTCCCCTGCAGGCCCCTCACAGATATGCTCCTTGATGATTCTCTCCAAGAGCTTCCCGAGCACCGAGGTGAAGCTTACAGGCCTATAGTTACTTGGGTCCTCCTTCCTCCCCTTAAACATAGGGACCACATTAGGCAGTTTCCAATCCCCCGGCACCTGGCCAGATGATCACGAATGCTCATACAGCCGGGCCAAAGGCTCCATGATGACCCCTGCCAGCTCCCTCAACACCCAGAAGATCCCTAACTACATCTGCACTGACTAAAGGCTTGATAGAGCTATCCCCAAGATTGTCCCTACCTCTGGTAGTTGGGATATCCTGGTCCCTGTTCAGGAAAACAGAGGCAAAGAAACTGTTAAAAATATCAGCTTTCTTGTCTGGCGTGGCCACCAGATTACCGTTTGTGTCTTGCAGGGGCCCTACATTGCCTGGTGCCCTCTTCTTGATCCCAATGTACTTGAAGAAGGACTGTTTGTAGTCCTTAATCCTGGATGCTAGCCTGAGTTCTATCTCTGCCTTGGCCTTCCTAATAGCCCTCCTACACTCCCGGGCCAAGGAGGAGTACTCCTCCTTGGTGATAGCTCCTCCCTTTCACTGGTTGTACACCTCCCTTTTAGTCCTCAGGCATTGCTAAATGCCCTTGCTGAGCCAAGGGGATTTCTGAGCACTCTTACCCCCCTTGCTTTTCTCAGGGACTGTTACCCTTTGGGCCTGGAGGATCACCCCCTTAAGGTATGACCATCCCTTGTGGACTCCCATCTCCTCTACCTTCTGGGCCCTTAGTGCCTCCCCCACACGTCTCCTAAACTCATTGAAGTTGGCCTTTTTGAAGTCAAGGGCTTTAACCTTGGTGTGAGCCCTAGACGCCCTGCGTTGGATAGTGAAATCCAGCAGGTGATGATTGCTATTGCCCAGGTGGTCAAGGACCTGCAGTCCCCTCTCCAGGTCATCCCCCATGACCAAGAGCAGGTCCAGCAAGGCATTACCCTTAGTGGGGCTGTGCACTTCCTGGATAAGGTGAAGGTCCTGTAATACAGCCAGAAACCTATGCGAACGGTCAGACCTGGCTGTCTGCTTCTCCCAGCAAATATCTGGGTAGTTTAGGTCACCCATGACAATAACATCCCTTGACCTAACCGCCTCCATAAGCTGACTGGAGAAGTCCTGGTCCAGCTCTTCCCCCTGGTTGGGTGGTCTGTAGTAGACACCCACCGTAAGGTCCCTTTCACCACACACCCCTTGTAGTTTGACCCATAGTGTCTCTGCCCGACCCTCCTCTAACCCGAAGCTAATCCTTGATGATGTGAGGTGCTCTTTGACATAGAGCGCAACCCCCCCACCTTTCCTCTCTGTCCTGTCTCTTCTATATAGGGTGTACCCCCAAATGCCCACCACCCAGTCATAGGTAGGGTCCCACCAGGTTTCTGTGAGCCCTACTAAGTCTGGCTTCTTACTCGCAATCAGGAGGCATAGTTCCTCCTGCTTATACCCCATACTATGAGCATTAGTGTAGAGGCACCTGAGGCTTCCTGAGGGTGCTCGTGCCTTCCTCCCAGTTCCAGGACAGTTGTGGCCCCCTGCTCCTCAGACATTGATACTTACCTGTGATTCCCTTCCTCTTATCACCCTGAGTGCTGGTGAAGCATCCTCTCCACTCGAAGCAGCCCCTTCCCCCGGCAAAGCTAGTTTAAAGCCCGCTGTATGAGATCAGCCAACCTAAAAGAAAAGATACATCTGCCCTTAGGGGAGAGGTGAAGCCCATTCCACCCCAGCATGCCCTCCTTACAAAAGCATAGGTTGTTGTCAAAAAACCCAAAGCCTGCCTCGTGGCACCAGCTCTGAAGCCGCTGGTTAACCACGTCAATGCAGGCCTCATGATGCCTACCCCGTCCACTTACTGGGAGAATGGAGGAAAATACCACCTGAGCTCCCGTCTTCTTCAGTTGGTGTCCCAAGGCCTTATAGTCCTCCATGATGTTATCCAGCTTGCCCTTGGATGCATCCTTTGGAAAATCTAGTCACCTGTTCTTCGACTAGAGCTCTGTGTGCATGAACTATATAGGAGTTACAGATCTGCCCTTAATTCCTAAAAGCACTTAAGCTTGTACTTAAGTTTGGCTGACTTAATTCTTACTGATATAATAGTGATAAGGCTACATACAACGTAATGCTTATTATACATAGAGACTACACATGCCATATCAGTAAAACAAATTCAAGAAAACATACATGACATCCCACAAACACTACAAAATATTGTCGGACTTGTAAAAATATGTGCTATGCCCCATGAGATGAAAATTGTTGCCCCACTTTAAAAAATTAAATTTAAAACCTTTTTGTCTGCTAATGCTTACCCTGAGTTGACAGTGATTGTATCATTTGGTAGCCCTTCAGGAGTTTAAATATTAAGTTCACTATGAACTAAAATAAATAAATTGGCTAGAAAAGCAAAAGGCAATTCATAACAAAATGACCTCTTCAATTATTAACTGTTGCAAAATTTAGCAGAGAAATGTCCCAAGGGCATTACAATAATTGAACCATAGCTTAACTTGGAAAAGCAAAAATTTAAACTTCATGCTTATGCTTTATAATTTTAATTTAACATAAATACATTGCTGAAACAGCATAGGACTTTTTGTATTATTGCTAGAAACATACTTAGTTATGTGCAGATAGAAATGGAATGTAGATTTTTACTGTATCTCATCTAAATCCATTTTTCATTGCTAGTTTCATATTTCCTTGAATAGCATCAGGACAAATTTTAGTCCCTGCAGTGTGCATATGCGAGTCTCAGTTCAGCACATTTTCCAACTGTTTTATATGTAAAGCTCTGAGTGAGTTAAGAAATATTTTACTGCTGTTGCTTTGCAGAGGCTTTTATCATTACATAATGAACAGGGAAATACATTTTAAGACAATTAGAAAAGCAAGAATAAAATTTTTCAGAACTAGTGCTAAACAATTGGGGTGATGTTTTAAATGCACTGTTTGGGTGTGTCCACACATGCCCGCATGTGTGGTTGCAGCAGCAGTGGCACAAATTTGTGCCAGAGCTTTGCACCTCAGCACACGTTTCTGAACATGCACTTTGGTGTGAGGCAACTTGTGCCACTTGGGGCAAACTAACCCTGCCCAGCTCCTCCCAAAGCTCCTCTCCCAATAAGATAGTCCTTTACGTAGTTGGGGCCAGATGGTGACTTGCCTTGGATAACCTGATTGAGGGGTTGGGTTCATCTCAGTGAAGATGGCAGCAGGCTTTTTCAACTCTTCCTTGGTTACTTTGGCACCTGGAGGATTTGATGGGTCTAAAACAAAACTTATCTTGTAAGAATTGGTTCTTCTGGCTCTATGATGTTTTCTGGATTGGTAGATGGCATGCCATTTGGCAATTGACTGTATCTGGTTGACATGTCTGCAAAGTGTCGTGTCATGTGGAATCTTGGCTTTGTATGACAATGGTACTGTAGCTTCAAAGACAGCTGCAGGAACCCACTGTGGCCTGGGTGCATACTTTTGGATGTACACAGGGTTGTTTGGTTTTAAGGTCCTCCCAAGTTAAGTGGCTTGTTTCGTAGAGAGCTGGATTTCTTGCTTTGCTTGACACTCAGCTTGACACTCAGTTAACAGGTCAAGGTGGAACCAGTTCAAACTAGTCTTCAATTGGTGGTTTATCAGTAGTTCTTCTGAGCTTCAACATGTGGCTGTGCAGACTTACATGCTTTTGTAGTATACAAGTAACTAACTGTAGGTTCCAATCACTATCAACAACCCTCTTCAATTTATTTTTAGTGGTATGGACCATCCACTGTTAGATGATGGTTAGAACAGTGCACATATGATGTGAAGAATAAATTGGTGAATTTGCAATTCATGAACTTATTCAATTCTTCAGAGGTGAATTGTGCACCATTATCAGACATGATGCTATCTGGAAGACCATGTGCTGCAAACAGTTTTCACAAAACTTGGGTTCCGGTGCATGATGTCATTGATACACCTGGAAGAACTTCCAGTCACTTGAAGGAATCAGGAATACTAAAGAACGTGTGGCATTGGAACAGGCCAGCAAAATGCATACATAGATTTGTCTATGGTTTCCTAATCACCTCCCATGGAGGGAGTGGACTGGAGCTTTAACTTGTTTAAGGTGAGTAGCTTAGCATGGTTCATGCATCTTTATGATTTACTCAGTGTCACAACACCATGCATTTCTGTTGACTTGATGTCCAGTGGCTCAAAACATTCTTCATCTGGCAAGCTTTCTCACTCTATGGCAATGAAGAGGTGGAGGACTCATCAGACATTCCTATAATAAATGTTGTTGTACTGTTATCCTTCCAAATCAACTGTTTGTTTGTTGAAATTGACAAGTCATGCTTTGCATGGAACAACAGGTAGACAGTTCTGAGGCCACAAAAAATTCATATGCATGTCTCCTTTAAAATTAAGACAAACTTGGATCCTGGAATCCATCTTCCTGACACACAGAACACCTTCGAGGATCACTGCAGTGTACATCGTCTGTAGGACTGATGCTTTAACACTGTTAATAAACCCAGTAGTATAGACAGTGAGCATTCCACAGGCTGAAATTCTATTTGGATCATCAATAATATTTGTGACAGATGGAAGCATGCCCTCATTTGGTTGCCTTCTTTCTGGATGGCCTGACCTCCTGACAACGCACACATTTAATTGGACCTTTTCACTTTCAAAAAGATGACATTTGACATTGCAGAAACAGCATTTGTCACATCTGTGGGTGTGTCTACATGAGATGCTACTGCACAGTAGCATTGTCAGGCACTAATCATGATGCACTGCTACTGCACACTAATATTGAACTACTGCACAGTAGCATCTGAAAAAAAACTGTGTGGGGACGGTATTACACAGTAATGCTGGTTACTGTACATCATTTAGTACTTGCTTCTGAAAGCACTAAATGACTGTGCAGTAACAACTGTGGAGTGTGTTGCTCATGTAGATGCAGCCTGTGGCTCCTGCAGCTACTATAACTACTGTGGGATGACAAACATATTGTCTTGTGTGCTGGTTGTGACTTCTTTGAATTCCTTTTGGATTGCACTTGGTATGTCTCAGCTGACATCATTTTTGTAGATGAAGATTGGGTTTTCCTTGAATGTAGAGAGGCTTCCTTGTGAGCAAGTACTTCTTGAACATTAGCATATGTTAAGTTGGGTGGGGTGAGGTAGGCACGCTATTAGGGAGGGAAAGACTGCAGGAAGACCTGGATAGGTTGCAGGGGTGGGCTAACAAAAACAGGATGCGTTTCAATACAGACAAGTGCAGGGCGCTGCACTTGGGCAGTAGTAACCAGCAGCACACTTATAAGATGGGAAACTCCCTTCTTGAGAGCACGGAGGCAGAAAGGGATCTTGGAGTCATTATTGACTCCAAGATGAACATGGGCTGACAATGCGAGGTCACAGTCGGCAGGGCTAACTGTACCTTATCGTGCATCCATAGGTGCATCTCAAGTAGGGCCAAGGAGGTGATCCTCCCCACCCATAGTCCGCTCCCCCCTCCTCCAGTCCCCAAGCCCTTACTAACCAGCACTGGAGCCCTGGTGCTGCAGCGCACTGCCTGGCAGGCTGCATGTCTGGTAGCCAGAGTGTCTCTGTGGAGGACCCAGCCTCTGGTTGCCTCAGGGCATGGTCCGGGAGTGCCCTGCCCTGGTCTTTAAACTCCATTTTTTTAGACCCTTGGATATCCAGGGGTCTAATTTTCTCCCCGCACTGCAAACTTGTAGTGCGGGGAACATTTTTCATTCCCACACATGCCTCTTGCCCCATCTCAAATGGGTTTGAGATGGGACAAGAGACACGCGTGCACTCATCTGAATGCGACCATAGAGACTCAAGGCTGGTACCAAAAGTGCATACAAATGGTGCGTTTCATCTTTGTATCTTTAGTCCCTTTGTCTGGCAGTTGATTGTGCTAGCTAAAATGGAAATGTGTCCCTGTTTGCACTTCCCTGTTAGTGCAAAGTGATTTTTTTTAGTAGTGAGATTTCATTGCAGAACTTTTCATGGCACTTCATTAGAGACATGAGTAAGTGAATCATGTCAAAAGCTATGAGCTGATGACAGACACCATCACTGCATGTTCAGTTTAAGACTACTCACAGGGATCCCATCCTTGTCATCAGTTTAGTGTGTTGCAGGGGTTTATCTGTCCCAGTGAAATCACACAGGGAGTAACAGGGTCAGCTGCCTATATTTTACAACAAAGGGATGAATGCTCTTCAAGCTTAACAGCAGGCAGCAAGAGGAAATAAACACAATACAGAAAAGCCATGCCTCCTGGCTGTACATAACGTGTATGCACACACACACCACTCAGTCCATAAAACATTTGTATCATGATTTGTGCCTTGTGGGCTATCTGTTGGGTAGCTGCACGTGGAGCACTGTGAAAGGAATGTCTTTCAACATCTCAAGGCAGATGACAAAGGCAACAGTTGTATCTGAAGACAAATCCCTAGTCATGGTCTCAGTCAAATGGGCCATGGAAACAGGTTTCCTTCTCAACCTTGAGCAAGAGGATGAGTACAGATAGAGATTGAAAGATAAAGAAGAGATGTGGATTAGTAAGGTAGCAGTTTGGGAAACAATGAAATAGAATTCCTAATAAGTCTACTGGAAAGAGGAAAAAAGTTGGCTATATATTTCCCAAGAAACAGATAATGTGCAGATCGGATATTTCCTAGAGAAAAAAAATAAAGGATGAATTACAAATTGAGGGAAAATCTTAAACAGGTATCTAATATTAAGCTTCAAAATCCATGTTTAGGCTCCCAAATGAGTGAGTTCATTGAATGAAAGCTATTGCCATTCAATGAAACTGTTTAAATGTGTTAACTCTTCAAAGTAGTGTTAGAGGGTTAGTTAGCTGTGATGGTCCAGGAATTATGTGAGGCCAGCATTTCTTAGGGTGATATCTTTCATTGGACCAACTGTGTAATTGGGATAGAGTTAGACAAATTTTTGAATGCAAGGCATTCTTTAATTATTTAAATAAACACACACTTTTATCTTTGCAGGATCAGAACCTAAATGAGCAAGACAAACAATAATACCTCCAAATTAAAAAATACTAGTATCAACAACCTGACATCAGGTTAGTCTAGTTCAAGGTAGGCACATCTACATGTGCAATTAATTCAAAGCGATACACTCCAGTGCATATCTGCAGCATGTTGAGCTGTGTCAGAGCAGCCAGGGGGGTCAGTCTGCCAGCCTGGGACTGCTCTGACCTGGCTCATTGTGCTGCAGAGGGGCTGTTTGGGACAGGAGGGTGCTTCAATGTGGGGCTAGCCAGCAGGCAGCCTCTGCACTGAAGCACTCTCATGCCCCAACCAGCTGAGTCAGCATCTACACGTGTGTTGCTGCATATAAAAAAACTCTGCAGTAGGCTGATACTTGTAAATACAAGTACTGTCCTGCACAGAGTGTATTAGTTTCCTGTAGCCGAGTAGGGCTGCATGTGTAGACACTGAGACAACTCTGCAGTAAATGTCTTGTGTACACACTTTGGTAAGGGGGAGATTTCCAATGGAAAAGCATGAGTTTAAGTGCTTTGTTCTTTTGTAGATTTTTGCCTAATTGCCCAGATTAAACTAAATTTGAGATAGTATGCAATATGAAATATTTGGTTTGTTTAACTTTACTCCACAAAAATGAATAAATAAATAAATAGAACCCTCTAACTTAAAGAGACAAAATGCACAGCAAAATAGTTAATTGACCTGGTTTTCTTTTGTTTTTTTCCTGCTTTCTTATATACAACCCCCCCCCCCCCCAACAAAAGCCATTGCAGTCCTTGCACATCCCAAACTCCCAGTAGAACCAAGAGGACTTTAGGTGCAGAATGAATGTAGAATCGACCCTATAATTCAATCAAAAATGTTGCAGGGTGAGCATTTCATGAAATAACATCATGCCGTGAACAGTGAATCGATGTGACAGGGGAAAAAAGAGTTTACTAAAAGCATATAGCATGGTATAAAGTACAGATTGGCAATCAAAACAGAAATAGAGCTACTTTAGTTACAGAAAGGAAATTTGAAATAAACTGTATCTGAACCAAATTATATCCAAATTACATTATTGCCTGAGTTGAATTTGAAAACTGAAATGTGTTGTCAGAACAGTTATGTTACCATTCATAATTTTAAATTGAATGTTGAGAATAAGAAAAATGTTTAAAAATAAAATAGAAATCCCAGAGTCTGTGGCACCTGTTACTGTACACATGTAATATATTTGTTGTAATTTAGCAAGAAGTACTGTCAAGTCAGCATGCTTGATACATACTGGTGGAGATAAGCAGGAAATAATACCTTTGGGGGTCGGACCTGATGATCTGTTTAGGTCCCTTCTGCCCCGAAGCACTATGATACTATGATGCTTATGAAGCTAGAGACTCAACAATATTTCTGCTACTTTATTCATGCTGCACTAGATTACTGTGGCTTTAATTCAGCATGATACAACCTTACATTTTATCTCTAGATTCTCATAGTTGTACGGTGTGGGTGAAATTCTTGCCCTAATCAAGGGGAGTTTCTTCATTGTCTTGAACAGGAACAGAGTTTAACATTGCAACAGTACCACGCATACTTATGCACTTATACTGTGTTTCTATAGGTCAATGGAACATAAATGTTTTGCAGTACTGGGTAGGGAGCTGGGTCTCTTAGTTCTGAACTCTGAAAATATACGATTCAAGGTCAAAGGAACCACAAGACAAGATAAGGTAACATCAAGCCACTTACATTCCTAAAATACAATGCTGAGGAAAGCAGGCTTATGGGGTTGGAAGTTGCCAATGGAACTTCATAGAAATCTAGATTTGCTATACTTGATCACACCCAAGATCCACCCAACTCTCCCTCATGACAACCAGTGGCAGGTGTTTAAGAGCTAGGTGTCTAGCCTTCAGGAGGCAGGAGGGGAGAAACATGCTCTAATGATATGTTTTTATTTCCACAAAAATCAGTGCAAAATTCATCACTGTTGGTCTCATTGGTGCCAGGAATGAGTTCTGCTGTGTTTATATGTTTCTCTTAAGTATGAAAGAAGAAAATCATTTTATGTGCCTAATTTCTAATAAATATGCAAAATATAGATGTTGATTGCCATACTTAAGCTAGGTTAGAGGGTCTGTTCAGAAAACTTCACAGCACAAACATGAAGTTGCATCTTGTATATTTCTCCCTTTAGTTTCAAAGATTTTCTTCTTGTCCTCATTATTATTAATTTTTAGTACCCATGTGGTTTTAGAACAGGGATAAGCAACCGTCAGCACATGGGCCAATTAGTGGCATGTGAAGACATTTTCCTTGGCATGCCAGGAGGTGTGCTGAGGAAATGGTTTAAAAAAAAATATATTTTTTTTTAAGTTGCTGTTCTGGGCTCTTTCAAGAGAGTCAGGAGGAGACGCTGTCTGAAGAGCCCTGAGAGGGGCTATTAGGGGCAGGGAGAAGCCACTTCTGCAGCTCTTGCTGTACTACCACACGTGGGGCAGGATTCCCCCCTATCCTCCTTCTTGCCCAGTGGTGGCTACTGTAGCTCTGCTTTGACCTGCCCCAGTGCATGCTTCTGCAGGTTGCCAGGGGGACATGCCTGCACATGGGACAGCAAAGGGTGGGGAACAGAGGAGGGTGCTGAGGGAAGGGGGGGGACAGTGAGAAGCAGCAGCATTGCCCTAGCTTCTTACAGGTGCTGCAGCTACATCAGAGCCACTTGGCCAAAGAGAGCAGTGGGGCTGGGATTGTGCTGCCCCCACTCCCCTCCCCTCCCAACCTGTTGTGCTGTCTCCTACATGCTGCAGCACAGCTGCAGCGCCGGGGCAGGGGGCCCTACCCAGCCCGGTGCAGGATTCCCCGCAGGGAGGAGGCAGCTGGCTGATGGGTAGTCTCTGGGCCAGGGCCCTGCCGCAGCCTAGGGGCTGGCTCCCCAGAGAAGCATAGGTGCTGTGGTGGGCCTGGGGCATTGTTGGGTCAATCTTGTCCTGCGTCCCAGCAGCCCAGCCACATGCATGCATGTGCATGTGTGTACTTCTGTGTGTCTGGTTCTGTGTGTGTCTGTGTGCCCATGTGTGCACACGTGCATATGGTTTTAGGTATGTGTGTGTGTGTGTGTCTATTCTGTGTGTGTATTTCCATGTGTGTGGTTCTGTGTGTGCATGTGTGTGTCTGGTTCTTTCTCTCCTCTCCTTTTTTTTCTCTCTTTTTCCTTTCCCTCTTTCTCGCTCTGTTTTCTCTCTCTGCTTTTTCCCCTTCTCTCTAATCACAACATGGTTCACAAAAAAAGAATATTCAACAACAAAGGTAGTATAAGGTAGTATAAAGGTAGTTTTAATCAGGTTTGGGTTTTTTAAAAAGAGAACCTGGTATTTACTGTAAAAAAAAAAAAAAGCAGCAGCAAAATTTACGATTATTAACTGTATTAATATGCAGTGCATCCAGTCATGTACCCTTGGCCCCAGTTTTGTTTTTCTGGCATGCCAGCACTCTGGCACCTTACAAGGTAGACATTGCAGTTTTTTTGGTACTTCGACCTAAAACATTGCCTATCCCTGTTTTAGATCCTTTTAGGCTTGCAGGCTTCTTTAGTAATATTAAAAAACCCCAAAATATTTTGCCTTCAGATGGAGTCTCTCATGTTCTTGGTGCTCTAATTTACCTCTAAAGGTCAAAATAAGAACTTACTTTTGTTGCTAATCAATATAAAATCTAAAACTATAGACTTCAAAATGCATTTATTTTGCCTAGATATTTTGCAACCTTGATAAGATCACAGAAATAAGCGTGGGAAGCTGTTGACTGCAATAGAGACCCATTAAGCTATTCTCTTTGCAGAAAGAAAAAAAAACACAGTCTGATACTACATCTTACATCTGCATCTGCTCTTGTTCAAGCTTAAAACATAAAAGAAAATGAGCTGGGGGGGGGGAGGGTCGGGAGCTCAATATGCTGCTGCTCTAGAGCACAGGTTCTGTTGTTTCCTTCAATTATAAAATCCCATTCCTTCTAGCATTAGACATTATAATACATGAATCTGAACTCTAAATAGGTATTAAACTATTGGGAGTTTGCTTGTCCTCTGCCTTATATTGTCTGGCTGAGTCAGCACTGTTCTCTAGTTGCTTTTCTAAAGAAGTCAAAGTTTCTTTATAGCCTGGTTACTGCTACTTTTGGCATTAAGCACCAATGACAAAAGTTCCATAAAAGGAAAAGACTTTCAAATCTCCTTCATCTAAGGATTAATTCACTATAAAAACAACCTAACTCCTTCTCTCTGTCAGTTACTTAGAACATTCTTCAATGGTAGCAAAACAAGTCAATTAATCTCACCTGATTCCAGGGCACAAAAAGTCTAGTAGTACTCTCTGATGTATTAATTTACCCAGTGGCCTTTATCCAAGCTTTATGAAAGGGTCAGCATTGCCCTCTATGTCCTTGCTGTTGAATAGTCAGACTCAGATATGGAATATGTTGACATCTGCTCCTAGGGATGCCCAGCAAATATTTACAGAGGCATGATTTGCTTAAAAATAGCTGCTAACATGTGCTGGACATTTGGACAGCTTGTTAGTGGAGGATGCTATCAGAAGAGCATGTAGATGATCATCTGTCTCCTTCAAAGAATGTAATGATAAGAACTAACCTAAGTGGCTTTCAGCTTATTCGAGGATAATTTTACAAAGGAAAGTATGTTCTTTAACTTTGGCAGAATACAGCTCACTGCAAATGAAACAGATGGTGTTGAAAGCATCTCGCTTCCTGTCTAGTGACAAATGAAGTGATCTCCTATTTCAGTACTCAGTACAGAAGTGCTATTCAGGGTTCAGATCTTCAAAACACTAAAATCTTTGTGGCCAATATTTTAGTTTTCCAAATGTTTTATCAATAGCATTGACTGTGGCTTGGCTTTACATATGTTTAGGTTAGTATTTTTTAAGTTCTCATATTCTCTACTCTGCTAATATGTTATATTATAATCTCTCTTTCAGTATTGTGACAAAAGTGGGATAAACTTTACTACAGAAGCCTCACCTAGAAGGCAGAATGCTGTGCACACATGCACATGCCACTATAGTTTAATTGGGAATCAATTAGTTGTTGCTAACAGTTTCACTTTTATCTTGCCCGAAGTCCATAAAATCCTTGAAATAACAGATTTTATCTGTTTTATTAAGAGATTCACCATTAAGCACTATCAAAGAAATTGGTAGTTCCATAATATTGTCACATTGCATAAGGTGAATTATTGTCTAAGAAACAATTACTCTGTTAGTAAAAGACACTTAATTGAGAATGTTCTTTTACTTATGTTTGTTAATCTTTTTTAAGATTCACTCATGATGTGAGGCATTCTGATTTTTCAAGTTAGCCATGTTAGTCTGCAGTTAGGCAGAATGCAGGACAGAGTTGCACTTTATAGACTTAACTGATTCAGAAAGGAATAAGCTTACAGTTGCTGTATCTGATGAAGTATAGCATTTGATAAATTGTTGGTTATGCCACTCTGAATTGGTTAGTCTATAAGGTGCCACTCTGCCCTGAATTCTGCAAGTAATGCTAAGCAATGCTTAATTTGAGACATAATACCTAACAATGTATTGATCATTCTTTTCCCCCACAACTAAGGAAAACTGCAGTACCTTTTGACTAAGTATCTTCAACTGTTACCCTGGCAAAATTTGTTTTATTATTCTTAGATCGAAGTAAAATCATGTTAGTAAACTATGCTAAAAGCTGGCATTTTGAGACAATATTTAGTTTAATTTTTGTTCTCAAATTACATGAAGGAAAATGTAAATAATGGTAATAGCTTTTCGTGCAAAATGAAACATATTGAGGTATTGTATTATAAATCCTTCCTTTTGATATTTTGCAACTAAATGATAGGGCATTCTTCAATATGACATCAAACATCACGAAATGGAGTAAGTTTTTTCAATTCCCCACTCTCCATTTATTTCAAGTTCAGAGTGAAAAAATAGAAAAAACAAAACAAAAATTCAAACACAGAGGCCCCTTATTTATTTAAAACTATTTTAGAACTGGGTAATATTCCAGTATAG
Organism: Alligator sinensis; assembly: GCF_000455745.1. Lineage (NCBI taxonomy): Eukaryota > Metazoa > Chordata > Crocodylia > Alligatoridae > Alligator > Alligator sinensis. Next base: position 368,399 of record NW_005843068.1, read on the forward strand.
GCAAGAAGACTGTCTGAGTTGAGATCTTACCAGCTGGCACTGATGTTTTGTAAATCTGAGAGTGAGTAGGAAGACTGCATCCCTGAGTTAGTCAAAGGACCCTGTTTGGGAACTAGCTTTCCACATACCCTCCTCTTGCATGATGGCAGTAGGGGAGATGGGATGTATTAGTTGCAAAATGCATAGAGACACAGCTGTTCACTATATAACTCTGTGTTCAGAACTATGCCCCAGCAGCTGGCAGAGTTAGAAGGCTCATTTGGGCCCTTATGGACCCACCTACTGTTGGCACTGGATTTGGACTCAGCCCCTATAACTTTATTCCAGGCAAGCACAACCCTCAGACCAACCACAACACCTGCCAGTTGATAATAGGTGAGTTTATTGATACAGAGTGATAACAAAAAGCAACAATACATACAATCAAACAGTTCTGTGTCTACCAATCCTATGGCTGTCATCAGAGTCAAAGTGCATCTGGTCAGGATGCAGGCTGCACTCTGAGGCTCTTTCTTTTAGATGTCAGCAGTCTGGAGGTAGAATGCTGAGGCCCACAGCCCCCTCCAGTGGGGTGAATGAGATGGGCTACTGGTGTGTGCCCTCTGTCCATGGCAGCCTCAGGGACCCTCCCGATGGGGACCATTCTCAAGGAAGAAAAGGAGGGACGGGGAAGAATGAGAACGAACAGGGAGAGACTCTTTGTTAATCTTAAGTCTCTGCTTTTGTACTTTCCTTCCCCCTTGATGACTTCTGATGACTTTTCATCTGTGGCTATCTCTGGTTGGTTGTCTCTCTGTGGTCACACATCCACATAGCCTTCTGGGCCTTCTCCTAATTTGATCTGTTCCCCAGAACTGGGACTCGCTCTATAAACCTTATATGCATATATCTATACCTATAAGCCAATTCCCAAAAAACAGGCCTTTAAATGCCATTTTTAGGACAACACCTACTACACTGGAGCTTACCAAATGTGACAATTATAATTTAATACTCTTGGCCTTTCCCAAAAACAGAACTTCATGGTGGATGGAAAAGATCCACATAGCAGCTTGCCAGTTTTGTCATATTGGGAAAAATCTATTCCTAATCACACATCAGTGATCAGTTTAATCCATCAACTAGACAAATGACGGGGCTAAAACTGGTAGCATACAATGGATAACCTCCCTAGGCAGCAAACTGCTCCTCCCTTCCCACCACTTACCATGGTGCAGAGTCACTTGGAGGAACTGGATGCCTTTAAGTCAGCAGGCCCGGATGAGCTCCATTCGAGGGTACTGAAGGCACTGGCTGACGTCATTGCACAGCCACTGGTGGGAATATTTGAACACTTGTGGCGCACGGGCCAAGTCCCAGAAGACTGGAAAAGGGCCAATGTGGTCCCCATTTTCAAGAAGGGGAGGAAGGAGGTCCTGGGCAACTATAGGCCAGTCAGTCTCACCTCCATCCTTGGCAAAGTCTTTGAAAAAATTATCAAGGCTCACATTTGCGAGAGCCCAGCAGGACAAATTATGCTGAGGGGAAACCAGCACGGGTTCATAGCAGGCAGATCAT
>NW_005843068.1:370962-383191 GCF_000455745.1 Alligator sinensis
TTCCTGCCTATGCAGGGGGTCGGATTGGATGATCTATTGAGGTCCCTTCTGACCTTAACATCTACGAATCTATGAATCTCTGAATCTCCATCACTGAATTAGGACCAATCAGCCAATCCCTTTGCTATCCTTACTGTATAATGGTAGAAGAAATGAGTCCACATGCATCATGTAGTGCTGTTTAAAATGTTTTGTCAATAAAGCTGTGCGTGTGTTTTGGAATTGTATAGTTTTGTGAATTTTTCTGCAGAAACTATTCTAAAATACAAATATTTCAAGATTTCTATTTTGTGAAAATTAGCAAAACAAATATTTGTTTTTATTCAGATTTGGAGCAAAGCAGAAATTACAGGTTTTAATCAACTGCAACCTCATATGACATTCTCCTCCCATCCAGCATAGAGTGAGAAAAACAGAGGAGCCTCTGGTGTTGAAGTCAAAAGAAAATGGGGATGGGGAAAAAAACCCAAAACAGATACAGTATGCGAAACATTGTTCAGTATGTCCCCATCCCTGATGGTGGTCATGGTCATCCCTGTTGGTCCTGGCCTCATCAATGCCCAACCTAAAATGAGGTAAATATTGTAATTGTTTTCATTCATGCTGTTTCAAACTAATTATCCTTCAGTCCTGGCTTTATTGATTGTTTAAAAAATGGGATTTTGATACCTAGGGGTCAGCAATATCCACAGAAGTTTAACATCAGTAGATGAATCTCATGGTTGGGCCAGGTATTATGTCATGATGGTGACACTGTAGAATCTGGATGCTTCACAGGGTTAGGTTCCTTACCTCCCTATGAAGACAATAGTTTCCAAAGTTGTTGCAGCAAATAGCTCTGACTGATCAGAATGGCAACCTTTGAAGTGAAAGCTGTAGCAAACAGCCCAGTAGCTTGTCTAATTGAGCTATCAACTGCAAATTAAGTGAGCTGTGAACCACCCAAAAACAAATGATCTTGGTTCTACTATATAAATAAAACTCTGCCCTTTTCTTTTTGTGTGAATGTATTTCTAGTGCTGATATAAACTTGTAAAGAAAGGAAAGGAAAAGGGGTGGGAACTTGTGTTGAAGTGGAAAACACAATGAAGGTTATTGAACTTTCAGGCTTTATGCAGGAAGCCTCTGGTTGTTATAATGACTAGGGATAGAACACTGATTTATGTTAGTGGGCAACATTTAACTGATAGCATTACTAGAATACATGTTGCTACCCCAAAATGAATGGGGTTGATCTTGCAATACTTTATCTTTCATGGTAAATCAATGGGATTACTCATGTGAGAAAAAGAAAGGAGTCCATGATTTCTAGCGCAGACAAATATTGTACCAAGATTTTGATCATTCACTAAGCTACTGGGAGAAGCTTAAATTGTAACAGAGTACCTTGGCACCTTAATTTTATGATTTAAAATCCGTAAACTATATGAGATGTCAATATGATTTTCAGCTTAAGAAAGATGTAATCAAGGAAGGATGCTTACATATGGTCTGTTTTACAGGAGTGTTGTGTACTTGATGCTGACATTTGCTACATATGGAGGTGTAGATGCTCAGCACTTTTAAAAGACCAACAGCCAGTGGATAGAAAGAATGATAGGGATCAGGGCTTCTAGTTTCTATCCCATTTCCATGTAAAAACCAATCCTGAGTCATAAAAGTCATTAGGAGGCACAAGTGTGGCTTTAGACAGGGCCAGAAGATAGCTTTAGCCAGAAAACTTAGCAGAAGATTGCATCTCCTTGGCCACATCTACACAAGACATGCAGTAGCTCAGTGCGGTAGCATCACATGGCAGGAAGCGTGACACAGTGCTGCTGCACAGTAGTAATGAGCTACTATGCAGTCAGTATCACCTAAAAACTGGTTGGCAACACTACTATTCAGATCATTTAGTGCTTGTGTATACAAGAACTAAATGACTGTGCAGTAATGACTGTGCAGTCAGCATCTTGTGTAGACACAGCATGGGAAAGTTGTGCTTAAAGGCACAATCTAGACCTCACTTTCATTTGGTTCATTGTTCTACAGAAAATGTAGAAAATTGCACCTAGTGACACAAGTATCTGCAAAGAGCTTAGAGATCCTTTGATGTGATCTTTATGAGAGCAAATACCATATTATCTCACATACTATAAGCACCTTTTCCTTCCCCAAAATCAGACCACCATGATTTGGGTGCATGTTTTAAGCAGGGAACTGAAAAAGCAGCACACCTAGTATCTCTGTACATGCCATGCACCTGCCAAGATGGCGGTCAGTTGCCTCTGCACAGCACACTGAATGGGTGGAGTCTTGTATTACCTGTCTCACAGCCATGGCTATTGGCTGAGTACTGGAGCTTGTGCCTGAAACAGCAATGTTAGTAGCATCTTGAAGCTTGTGATGTGGGAACAATTCATTTGCTTCTGCCCTTTGCAAAGGTCTAGGATCTAATCTTGTGTGATATAGTAAGTCTTCCTGGGAATGGGGAGTGTCCAGGATGTATGGCATCTCAGAAAACAGTGAAATACCAGGCAGGTCCTGATGCCACCCTACGAGGATACTCTCCACACACAGTTGGTCACGATCCTGGAAAAATCTTTTTTCTACATTCTGCCTTCCAAAAGCAAGGTGTGTGTTTCATTGGAGAGCATGTTGTATGTGAGAAAACATGGTACTATTATTCTCCCTATGTTGATTTTTATCTTTGCAGAAATGTTGCAAACTAAAACCCAAGCCTTGTACATCACTCAAGCTCTATGAGTTTAATATTGGCTTTCCTCCATTGTTGGTTAATTTAGCTGACATTTAGCCATAGTCCTGAGAGAACACTTGTAGTACAGTAGTTCAAACCAAAAGAAAAATTATCTACTGCTTATCAAGGGAGTTGAATCAAGCTTAGTATCTGCAGTTAATTTTGTGCATGACCCACTGAGGAACCAGATACATCCTCTTTCCACTTGGGGATCACCATAAAGAAAATATCAAATAAGGTAGAGACACAGAGAAAGACGATTTGCTTTGTGTATTTTATTTGTGTGTTCTAAGCAGGTATACCTGCTAGAAATACAGAAAAACTGTATATTGAATATGAATCTGGTTAGATGTCAAAAAATAAATTAATAAGCAATGTAGGAAAGAATGAATTGGATGGATATCTTAATTGCTACAGAGACTTTAACTTAATATCTACTTCCTGTCCAAATTGCAAGAGGAAAGCTAAAGAGGAGTGCCAATTGAGGACTGTCTGAAATAAATACTTGATCATTGATAATGTGAATGAAAAATAGTTTTGTAATTCATTTTGTTGAGCCTTTCTCTAGTTGCTTGTTATGGAGACTGCTGCCACATCTAATTGTGTTTGTGTAATCCCTTAATTTGCATGAAAGAAGATAATATAAATGAAAAACTCAAGAGTAACACAAGTTCAGTTTACTAGTAGAGGCAAGCTAATTTGTTATTCATTAAATGCTAATGAACCTGGCTCCCATGTTTTGTTTGTTTCACTCTGTTTGAGATTGGAAAGGTCTTGTAACACAGTTAAAGTCTATGATAAACAGATCTGTTAAAGTACTACTTCCCCTAGGGTTTCACTGGAGTAAGTCTGTTTGGGAAATGAAGATAACTACATAGTTGCCTTGATTTTTCCATGTGTGGGTATGTATATGTATGTATGCAGTAATATCCTTAATAGAGCAAGCCAAAATATTTCAGAGGTTTGTTTAAGATAAACCTGCTGTGCCAGTGCTTATTTGAACTCTGAAATTCTGATCACTGGTTTATGTAGTATAAATTCAGTGTCACTTCAGTAAATTTGTTTAACTACTTTGTAAAATAAAATTTGTATAACTGGGATCAGAATCTGCCCCTTTGATTTTATGGTTGCACTTATATGTGCCTCTGAGGCTGTTTATGGAATACCTTGAGAATATTGCACAAGTAGATAAAACTGCACCTACACCAACGTGTAGAAGTGCTAAGGATACACAAAAGTTTCCTATTTTGCACTTAACATTTTTAACCCTTAAATTGGCACCAAAATAGCTGTTTGTGCTCATACAAGTTGTGATGACTTTAGCTATCTGTGTTCCCTAGATCCTTTAAGTTGAGATAATAAAAATATCTATCCTATGGAGTTTCATTCATGGGTAGTGTGTAACAGGGCACCATCCCCAGGGGTGGCTGTAGGCCCCTGGGGGCCCACAAAATTCCCTTATTTGCCCTGCTCACTCTAAGAAATACCTGGTGGTTGTGGTCCTTTGCCTTAAGGGCTAATTAAATGGCTCTATACCTCCCCTACATCATGCCCCATGCCTTGCAGACTTTGAGTCATCAATCAGGTGGGACACTTATCCCTTTGTCTCTAGGCCATCCCAGGCCTTCCTTCATTTGTTTGGATTTTAGCCTTCCCAGCTTCTGCTCTTCAAATCTGGCCCAGGGCCACAGTTCTAAGCCTGACTTCTGGGCCTCAGTCCCTGCTCTACCCTGAATCTGCCCCCAGCAGGACCCAAGACAGTCATGTGCCCCTAGGACAATAATGGGACCTCCAAACCTAAGCTACCAGTCTTAACATAAAAATAAAGGTCACTTGTCTGCTTAATAAGTGTCCTTTTCTCTCTCTCTCGTTAGCTCTTTCTTGCTTCCAGGCCTGCAGAGCTCCTTTCTTCCAGCCTCCTTGCAGATTTGGGGGCCCTGTTGTGCTGCTATCAGGAGCTCCACATTCTGTGCCTATCAGGGCTGGCCTTCTTGATTGACTTGATCCCAGGGCTTATATAGCTCTGGCCTGAGCCATCTTCTGGTCATCTGAGGCCCCAGTCAGCTGACCTGACTACAGAGCTGTCCTTAGATTTAGGGGCCCTGCTCTGCTGGCTGCCTGCGCTATGAAGACTCTGCCCTTAAAGGGGCCTCATTGCTCTCCAGTAACAGCGCCAGTGTTCTCTGTAGTCATAAGGCACTTTGTGATCCCAGAACAAGTGCTCAGTCTAAAAAATTCCAGGAGTAACTACAGTTAAAATTACTACTGTAGTTTCCTTTTGGGACCTGCCTTTATCTTGATAGAGACATCACATCTTCAGAATGGTTGCTCAGTGTAGTCGATCTAATCAGAGATTACTTATGTTAGTAGGTATAAAGGGTTATTTTTTTAAGTTAAGTTCACTGGGCTTTTAACTATTATTTGATGTTTCTCATCTTCAGAAAATTTCAGAAACAGCATGTGTAGAACTGCTTTAGTGCACCAGGTAGGAGATGTTTTTGAACTTGAAGTACCTAATATGGATAATCAAAATAGCACACATTAGGTTGATTTTGAACACCAGTTGTGTGGCACCACACTAAGTGATATTTAGGCACGCACAAGTATAGTAGTAAGCTTTGTTTGTTACCTTTTGATTTTAATTTAATAGAAATATTGTACTAATAGTTATGCCATTCAGGAGAATAAAAAATGCTAAGTACTCAGTGAAACTAGGCATATTTGTATCTCTAGCAGTGAGCATAAAATCAGCAAAAGAAAATTAAAAATAAATGTGAAATGTATGCATGTTATACGGTCACTTATATGCATTATGATAGCATCTAGGGTTCTTTGTCCCGGACCAGGACTCCACTGTGCTATATTATAAGTGAATCTGTACAAGAGCAGATGAGTACTCAACAACCCAGATGCTTATTTGAACTTTATTTAAATTATGTGACCATCAGAGGTATGCAGAATCAAACTGGAAAAGTCATGTAACCAGGTGTTGGAACATTTCTTAATCTTTTTTTCTACTGAGAGAGCATTTTACTATTCCCTACATTTTCCTATTCAAACAAAAGTAACAAGTGCAAAGAGGTAGAAGAATGTAGAAGGATGCCATATTTTCTCCCATACAGCATACTTCTGAATATAAAATGCACTTTGTTTTTGAAAGGCAGAATGAAGAAAAAAAGATTTCCCGTAGTATGTAGAGCAGGGACAGAGCCTAATATTCAACTGACTTACCTTCACTTCCCTGCTTAACTAAAGTTTCTGCTGAAGACTGGTCTTCATGGGTGGATCTATGGTTTTGTAAAGTTTACAGGGCTGTGAAATAGGAAGAGAGAGACCAGGATCAGCCATTAGAGAGAAAAATTGCTCTCTGAGCATCAAAACCCATACAAAGGGGTGATAATTGTTAACATCTGTAGATTGAAGAACAACAGCCATTAAGTCAATTGACTCCATTAGCTACCTGAATAGTAATGCCACAACTATGGCATGGTGGAACACGAATCCAAGCACTGCTTGTATTTTGGGTAGAAAATCAGCTTCCCTGATTAATACATGTCACACTGGGGCCAGGAGGACATGCTTTGACAGCTCAAAGCAGGCCACCACAGTGAGAACATCTTCTGGGTGATATCTCATCAGATGGCCAGGCAGGGGCACACATGGCAGTAGTGCTGCACAAAGCCCAACTCTGCAGCCACATCCAACTGGCAGCTGGCCCAGGGAGGTAGATACCTCTAATGGCCATGTACTCCCCATCTGGGTCTGGCAGGCATGCAGCCTTGGGGCCACATGCTGTTGCAGGTGGCAGCAGGTCACAGCCAGGTAGCAGTCCCCACTGCCAGACTGCTGCAGTGGGTAGAGGGTGCTGGACTTCTTCAGCAGTCCAGCGGGCACAAGGGGTAGTGTCCCCAGGTACCAATTGGCCAGGCCACAGAAGCTCCTAAGAGCAAGTGACCCTAAGCTACTTGCCAGGGCAGCTTTTTGTACTACCAGGGACAGCGCAGGGGAGCTTTATATACAGCTGGGGCCAGTACAGGTGCTGACCCCAGCCCCTAGCTCCCCTTGGCTACAGATCCAGGAGGAGCCAGGCAGGGTTATTTTGCCTGAAGTAGCACAATTTGCCCCACACCAAAGTGCATGTCCAGGCATGTGCACTGAAGTAAAAAGCCCCAGGTCAAATTTGCACTGCTTCTATTTGAGCTGCTGCAAGCACACATGCCTGCATGTGTGGATGCACCCACATTTACTTTTAATTCAGGAAATGCAGCCACATGCCTACAGTGGCTTAGGTCAGACACCAGGGGGTGCTGGAGCACACCTCTCTGGCATGTAGCCAGCATGGGATGTGTCTTTTCTTCCTCTTCGTGCAGCCCCAGAGGTCTCTGGGATTTGCAGTTCAGGATCACAGCAGCAGGACTCTGCAGGTTTGCTCATCACTTCCCCTTCCTGCTTCCAGGTGCCTCTGGTATTTGTAGTCCTCATTTGCACCCAGCAGTAACTTGCAGTACGTTTAGCAGAGCAGCTCTGTACTCGAAAAGGGAAAAGGGGGTTTAACCAGAGGAAGTGGGGTTTAAGTCCCCTCCTTGGCCCCAGACCCCAGCCAAGGTTTGCCGGAGGGGGGGGGGCAGGCACTGCCTGCCCCCCACCCCCTAACCCTTCTTTGCTGGAGCAGACATCACAGCCCAGCCCAGGGCTAGAAAAAATGCTGGGATGCTGGGTTAACTCTGATTTAAATTAAAACAGGGGCCTGGGAAGGAAGGGGTCTGGGACAGAAGTTCCATTATTCAAAACTGACACAAATCAGTTAAGTCTGATACTACATTTAACCAGATTTATCTTAAACCAGTTTCAGACATTTTGAAACTAGTTTATGTGCACTGATCTTCTGCTCTGTTACAGGTTTAAACCAGTTTCTGGTCACTTAAACTGGTTTATGTGTAACTTCTGTCTCTAGCCTAAGAGATCAAAATTTAAACCCTTAAACCATGTAAGGTATATTGACATAGGAAAATGCAGTTTTGAATGTTAGTGTGAGACTTTACCTAGACTATTAGGTGCTATTTCTCATATGCTACTGCTGTGTCCTTTTAAAGTGTTTAAATGTTCATACATCCTTGTACTTATTGAATCTTCTTGATTCTGAATGTATGAAAAGTGACAGTGTTGTGAAATCTATATTTTAAAAACAAATACATGGATAAGTGGAGTTCTCAGCCTTCAGGAATCTTCAAATACTGTTCATGAGCATCACATTTGTGAAATATATTAGATTGGAGATTTCTTTCACATAGCATTTTACTGTGTACCTTCTTTAAGATGATACTTTTGGAATATATATAACAGAACTTCTATATTGGGTTGATGGACTGAGTTGTTTCCAGCTTTTCCTTAGAGCCAATTTCCAAAAGTCATGTACCAAACAAACATCAGGTGTCATCACTTCAGTGTAGGATGGGATAATATGGCATAATTCCATTTCCCAGATTCCAAATTACTTTGTTCTGTGTACTCTTGGATCAGTCTGGAGCATTCATTCCCACTAGAACATGGCCACTTTGAGGAACATAGAATATGGTTCCCAGCCAACCTGGCCTAACCTGCTTTTAAAAATGTATAGGGATGAAGTTTCTACAACCTTCTTAGTTAGCCAGTTCCAGTGCTTAAACTTAGACAATTCTTCTTAAATCTCGAACCTAAATTTTCCTATATTTCAGTTTAGGCCATTGCTTCTAGTCATGTTTCCTACAGCCACAGATAATCAAAAAATACTTTAATTCTATCCTTTATAATCATCCTTCAGGTATTTGAAGATTGTTCTCATATACAGCTTCCAGTCTTCTTTTCTCCATGTGAAAAATACTAGTTCTTTCAGGTTTCCCTCACTCTTGTGTCGTTAAAAAATGTGCTTGTAAACATACGAAGAAATTTACAATGGAAGTGCCAAGTGTGCAAGATTCCAAATGTTCCTTTTGCAAAACTGATTGCCTTCATTGTTATATGTGCAATGAGATAAAAAAAAAAGAGCATTGAGAAACTTACAGAATCAGATCCATAGCTTCTGATCCATTGGGTCATGTTTACTGATACTCCATCATATTTTATAACCCATTATTATTTCTCTTAATAAGCATAATCATATTTCTAGCAAGCAATCTAATGTGTAATCATATTAACATCTTCTGGATCATATTAGTGAAAATGAATGCTAATAGGGAAAATTAATATTACAGAAAAGCTTTGATGTTGGGTTAATATATATCATCTCAGCCAGTTGGCACACATTTAGTGCTATTTAGTACCGTGAAAGGAAAGAGGGACTAAAAATAGAAAGGACTTTGAAAATGCTCCCTGACCACCGTGAATACATTATTTGGAATCTGATAATCTATCTTGCCTAGCACTTGGGGAAAAAATATGGACTGCATATTAAGGCTCCAAACCAATTATCTTGAATCAAATAATTGGTTCTATTAGGTTTTGCTTCATCATCATTCATCAATGTATAGGAAGGAGAAAGAGAGGATGATTAGGAAAGGGGAAAAAAACCCACTTTTCCAAAGAATTATGATTTATTTGCTACAAGCCAGACTCTATAAAACCTTATGTAAGAAAAAAATATTTTCAGTTAAAAACTCAGCATATAGGTTCAAAGCTTTGTTCCTAACTTCAGAAGCATTGTCCATTTGAGTAGCGTTCCCCCTTTTAAATAAAGAATATATCCCTGGAATTGCTCATGCTTCTAAAACTAGAATGAACTTTTAATATGTGCTCCCTGTTTATTTGGAAAAAAATAGAAATCTCAGAATTATTAAATGTGTAGTCACAGCAATTTCTTGCATGTGATCTTGCAATTGACAATGCGGAGCATGCCCCACTATTTACTGATTTAAGTAAATACTGGGGCATGTTCCATATTGTCAATTGCAAGATTATGATCTTAGTTGGCACTTTCTCAAAAGTACTTTGATATAATGCTGTTCTGAAAAAAGTCACTCTTGCTTTTAATTTAATTTATGATATTCCTGTATATTTCTGATTTTGTCATCAAACTGTGCATGCTCTAGTCCTGCATCTTGCAAACTTTTTTGCTTATTTTAACAAAGGATCAAAAGGATAAAAGAAGCTTCCCAGCCCATCAAGTTTCTTTTTCAGGCAACCATTTGGCATTTGATTCTATATCAATAGATTTCTGAAATCTCTGTTTTCTTCTCCCAACTTTTCCCCTGGAACTCTCTAATCCTTAATTTATGGCAGATGTATTCACTTCCAGAATCTTTGAAAGGGAGGTGGTTTCTTATTATTGGATTTATATTTGTATTACTTATTTGTATTTTTGTTTACCATATGAATGTAACTTTCATAATAATAGTGTAGAACATATTAAAACAATACAAAAATAATTAACATTAAAGTTTCCATTTCCCCCCTTAGTTTTATGAACTATTTCCAATGTGTCCAGATTGAACAACGCATGTCATATTTTCAGTGAGATGATTTCAATGCCACAAAAAAATTGCAAATCCACCCCTTTGCAGGTATAATTGTCTTAATTTTCAATGGCTGGACTGGACACTGAGAAAGCACAGATTTTGTCCATTCAGCAGTACTTCATTACAGCTTTTTCTCTTCTAACATCTCTCTTCAAACCTTCCCAGCCAGCTTCCTGAGGCCAGTACCAGACAGGCAATCTCAGTGTACCAATATAAAGTAGCAAATGTAGTAGAAATAGCTAAATTAATTTTGTGTCACTACTCAGCATCCTTCTTCCCAGTAACCCCCTGAGCAAAATAACAGTATAACAGTGACAGCTGGAAGTAGTTTCAGGCTTCCTGGGGCTTTTCCTCCAGCTCATCATCTTCCTGGGGCTATTTTGCCAACATATCAGCTTCTGCCCTCGTGAAGTCATCTGACTTTTATCCATATCAACTTGGTCACTAGGGACTGGTACTAGGTGACATTGTTCAATGGTACCCATATTGTTTTTGTGAATCTCTTCTGTCTGTTTATCAATCCTTTTATTCTCTACTGCATGTGTTTCTACTCTGCCTCCTACCTGACCTATTTTGAATCACGGTTTTTTTTATTGAATATTTGCTCCACTGTCCTTATCATTATGTAATGAGAACATGAACACAAAAACACTTGAACCTCTGAACCCGAAGGGTGTGTCCACACATGCAAGAATGTGCTCTTGCAGCAGCTCAAATAGAAGCAATACAAATTTGAGCTGGGGCTTTTTGCCTCAGCGCACGTGCTCAGACATGTGTTTTGTTGTGGAGTAAATTGTGACACTTGGGGCAAAATAACCCTGCCTGGCTCCTCCTGGATCTGCAGCCAGGGTGAGCTAGAGACTGAGGCAAGCACCTGTGCTGTCCCCAGCAGTATAAAAAGCCTGGCCCCTTCAATACAAAAGCTGTCCTGGCAAGTAGCTCAGGGCTACTCACTCTCAGGAACTTCTGGGGACCAGCCAATTGGTACCTGGGAACACTACCCCTTGTGCCAGCTGGACTGCTGAAGCAGCCCTGAGAGTTCCCTGCACCCTCTACCCACTGCAGCAGTCAGGCAGTGGGGGCTTTTGCCTGGCTGTGACTTGCTGTGCACCTGTCAGACACAGACCAGGATTGCACAGCTAGTAGAGGCATCTGTTCCTCTGGGCCAGCTACCAGTGGGCTGTGGCTGCAGGGTTGGCCTTTGTGTGGCACTACTGCCATGTGTGCCCCTACCTGGCCCTCTGGGCAGCTATCACCCAGAAGATGTTCTGGGTGTGGTGCCACCACCCAGGAGCGGGCGGGGCCCTGCCACTGGCCTTCCTAGCAGGAATTTTGGTGTTCCCTATTGGAAAACTGAAGAATTCCTGATAAAAAAATCCCACAGTCACTCTGTAAAATACTCCAAAATCCATGTTCCTCCATAATTAAAACAAAAGACCACTACAGAGAGAGAGAGTGAAAGAGAGAGAAAGCAATCAGTTGGGCAATGTTTTATTGATATATCTACTGTTAAAGCAATTTGGAAGCCTAGCAGTGTCCCAATCATTATAAAAAAATGAATTTTAAATACCTATATTTTTTGCTGCCCCAACAGGGGCTACAGCCCCCCTATAGGGGTTATACCCCCTCACAGGGGTTACAGCCCCCCCCAACAGGGGCCAAATGGCCCCCAACAGGGGCTACCACCCCCTTGTGGGGCCCACATGCCCTACCCCCACTTTCACCCCAGCCCCCGATGGCTGCCCCCACCCCCCCAGCCTCCAGCACTTAAAAAAATAAAATAAAAAAAATCTCTACTCATGACAGGAACAGGGGTTGTTTGGGCTCCAGGACCTCTTGGCAGAGCTCCCCTGGGCAAAAGGGGGTGGCAGGGCCCAGGCTGTGGCTGCTGTGGCTATCACTCATCCCCCGCTGTGTGGGAGAGGGGGGCCCAGTGACCCAGGTGGGCAGCTGTACTGCTGATGAGTGCCAGGGTATTTTTTTGTGTTTGTTTGTTTGTTGT
>NW_005843068.1:383201-385047 GCF_000455745.1 Alligator sinensis
GGTGGGGGAGGGGCCAGGAGGGGTAGGGATCTGGCAGATTGGGGAAGTGGGCAGGGCTGGCAGGGGGCCCCCCATGGGCCTCCCCACTGCTCCCCACTGGTAGCCAGATCATTTCTGTGGAGGACCCGGCCTCTGGTTGTCTCTGAGCATGGTCCAGGACTGTGCCCTGCCCCACTTTTTTTCACTCCATTTTTTTTTTTACCCCTGGATACCCAGGGGTCTAATTTTGCCCCTGTGCTGCAACCTTTTCCCATTCCTGCACGTGTATCTTGCAGCATCTGACAAGGGTTTGAGATGCTGCAAGAGTCACATGCAGGCTCACCTGGATGCACCTAAAGAGTCCAACTGAATTTAAAAATTGATAAAATGTTTTCACCGAAATAGCAGTAGATCATTTGTAGGTATGGTATTCCCGATGCTTATGATAACTAATATTATTTAGATTTGAATGGGAATCACCCAGATAATGCTGTATATTCAAATTAAACTTTTTGTACAGCTTACCACTTGATGGTTTTCTTATGAGTAATAGCTCATATTCTTCAGTGTGCTGATGCTACAAAGGGTCATAGTATCACCTTGCCAAGGGTTGGGTTGGTTTGCTTAAACTATAATACCAAGAATATTGTAAAGCTTGTACAAAATGCTCACTAGTTCTTATATTCTCCATGTGTGTACTCATCTGGACACGCACATGTGGTTTGTGGTGCCTCAAACTTGTTTGTGGTGCTGTAAATTGCATACAGTGAACATGCAACTGTGTGTTGCACTGTAAATTTGCAGTGCAGTGCCAAAATTTGATGGCACTGGGATGTCCCAGTATGAACCCCCCCCCCAAAAAAAAAATTGCAAAAAATGTCACAGCACATGCAGCAGCATGTGCCACCAGAAAAAGAGCCTAACTGTTCAGAACCATGCTCTGGCTGCTGGCTAGGCTCTGTGTGGCCAGATCAGCACTGCTGCTGCCCCAGAAGTCCCCCAGAACCTCAGGTAAGGATGCTGGGACCAGCACAAGTGCTGACTCCAGCCTCCCCTACCCCATTTGGGACAATTTGGCAAGTTCCAGAGTGCACGTGCAGGGCCTTGAGCACAAAGCAGCAGCACATGTGTGCCACTGCTTTTTGTGCCTCTGGAAAGACAGGCCTCTGCACATGGGGACGCACCCCATGATATCACTAGAAGACATTGTGGTCCCAAGCCATGAGAGCCAGTGGGTAGATATTTTCTGCAGCTGAAACTGGATGAATAAACAGCAAACTTAGTTAGCCTTGATCTATCTACATTTAAATGTTAATGCTTAGTTCTCCTAAAATGTTGTAGTATATATTAAGATAATTTCACAATCTTTATTTATGAAGTTCCATAAATAGAGAAAATCTGAATTTATCTGATATATGAAATTATAACCCAAATGCATCATTAAAATTCAAAAGTAAAAGTCTAATGAAAATGACCTATTTTTCTGTTCATAAATTCATCCTTTTGATTTAGTATGTGGACTGAAAGCTAGAGAGGATATCTTTCAGATGCTTACCTTGCTCGTGATGCATGTATATACTAAGGAGTACAGATTTTCTGTTTCTATGATCTCATTAATGTTACTAATAAATAAGGAGAAAACTAAAGTTTAAAAATGTCCACATGTTAAACTATAGTTTCTATTTTTCTACAAGAAGGAAAAGAATTTTAGACAGTTCTGATCTTATTGTCAGAGGTTCTGAGTATCTGCAGGTCTGGTTGATTTCAGCTGTAGCTGTGAATGCTCAGCACTTCATAGATTTATAGATGCTAGGGTCAGAAGGGACCTCAACAGATCATCGAGTCCAACCCCTGCCTAGGCAGGAAA
>NW_005843068.1:385078-396759 GCF_000455745.1 Alligator sinensis
TGGGATCAGATGACATCCTTTCCAGATGCCTATCCAGCCTTCTCTTAAAGACCCGCAAGGTAGGGGAGAGCACCACCTCCCTTGGAAGCCCATTCCAAATTTTGGACACCCTTACAATGAAGAAGTTTTTCCTGATATCTAGCTTAAATCTGCTCTCTGTCAGTTTGTGATGATTGTTCCTTGTTACTCCAAGAGGCACCCTAGTGAACAGAGCCTCTCTGATACCTTGCTGTGTCCCTCTAATTAATTTGTAGGTGGCCGCACTTCTCTTGTGGAGACTGAAGAGGTCCAGGTCCCTCAGTCTCTCCTCATAGGGCTTGTCCTGTAAGCCCTAACCATATGAGTGGCCCTCCTCTGGACCCTCTCAAGTCTATCAACATCCTTCTTGAAGTACAGCATCAAAAACTGGATGTAGTACTCCAAATGCAGTTTGACTAATGCCACAAAGAGGGAAAGTATCACCTCCTTGGTTCTAGTTGTCATGCATCTGCTGATACATGATAACGTGTGGTTAGCTTTGCTGATGATTTCATCACACTAACAACTCATGTTTATCTTGGAGTCCACTATGACTCTGAGATTCTTTTCCAGTTCTGTGTTGCTGAGAGGGTCACTTCCCAGCCACTAGGTGTGCTGGATATTTTTGTGCCCAAGGTGCAGTACTTTGGACTTGTCCTTGTTGTACTGCATCCTATTGTGTACTGTCACCCTTTTCTAACCTGTCCAGGTCTGCATGCAATCGTTCCCTACCCTCCAGAGTGTGACCTTCAACCCACAATTTAGTATCATCCTCAAACTTGGACAGAGTATACTTTACACCCACATCCAAGTCACTGATGAAGATATTGAAGAGTATAGGTCCAAGGACCGAACCTTGCAGGACCCCACTACCCACATCCTTCCAGGTTAATACTAATCTGTCTACTTCCACTCTCTGAGTGCAACCACTAAGCTAATTTGTCACCCACCAGATCGTGTAAGCATCTGTCACAGCCTCTTAATTTATTTATGAGAATGGGATGAGATACTGTATCAAAGGCCTTGTTAAAATCCAAGAAAATTACATCCATCTCTACTCCTGCATCTAAGCATTTTGTGACCCTATCATAAAACAAAACCAGATTGGTTAGGCATGATCTACCTGCTATGAATCCATATTGGTTGCCCTGATGCATTATTTTTCCCGCTGGACTCCCACAGATATGATCCTTCATAATCTTTTCAAAGACAATTCCAAGGATGTAAGTGATACTGACTAGCCTATAATTATTCAGATCCTCCTTCCTCACCTTCTTGAAAATAGGGACCACACTGGCCCTTTTCCAGTCCTCTGGGAGCTGACCCAAGCACCACGAATGCTTAAACAGCCAGGCCAGTGATTCTGCTATGACACCGGCCAATTCCTTCAGTACTTTTGGATGAAGCTCATCTGGGCCTTCTGACTTAAACACATCCAGTCCATCCAAGTGACTCTGCACCAAGTCAGCCTCGACAGTTGGTGGGCTGGTGTCCCTCTGATGCCCATCTAAAAACCCATTAGGAGACTTACCTTGATCCCTGTTCAAGAACACTGAGGCAAAAAACACATTGAATAGCTCAGAGGGAGTCAGCCCCAACACAAACCAAAGGGGGCAAGAGTGCTAAAAATCCCCCTTGGCTCAGTAAAGGCATCCAGGAGGGCCTGAGGGCAAAAAAGGTGGCATACAGTCAGTGGAAACAAGGGACAATCACCAAGGAGGATTATACCTCCATTGCTCATGATTGCAGGGAGGTGGTTAGGAAGAACAAGGCAGAGGTGGAACTAGGGCTGGTGATCTGAATTAAGGATAACAAAAAGTCATTTTTGAAATACATAGGAAGTGAGAAGAAGGCACCAGGTAACGAGGGGCCCCTACGGGACAGGCTTAGCAATCTGTCTGATTTCAACAAAGGAAAAAGCTGATCTCTTCAATGAGTTCTTTGCCTCCATATTTCTGAGCAGGAACCAGGACAACTTCCCTACTAGGATTATGGACAGGCTCAGGGGACACAGCACCATGCCTAGGGTCAGGAGTGATCTAGTTAGTGAACTCTTGGAGGGGCTGGATGTGTATAAATCAGCAGGTCCGGTTGCTCTCCATCCGAGGGTACTGAGGGAATTGGCGTAGGTCATAGCAGGGCCCCTGGCACGGCTGTATGAGTGCTCATGGTGCTCTGGCCAGGTCCCTTGAGGATTAGAAAAGGGCCAGTGTGGTCCCCATTTACAAGAAGGGGAGAAAGGAGGACCCAGGTAACTATAGGCCAATTAGTCTCACCTCAGTCCTTGGGAAGACCTTTGAGAAAATTATCAAGGAACACATCTGCGGGGGACCATCATGGGAAGTAATGCTCAGGAGCAACCAACATGGGTTCATTGTGGGCAGATCCTGCCTGACTAACCTTGTTTCCTTTTATGACCAGGTCACAAAGTCCTTGGATGTGGCATTGAGGTGGATGTCATCTACTTGGACTTCAAGAAGGCCCTTGATACTGTTTCTCACCCCCTTCTCATAAAAAAAAAAAAATAGGTGACTGCAGCATTGATGCCTACACAGTCAGATGGTTGGCAAATTGGCTTGATGGTCACACCCAAAGAGTGGTGCTGGATGGGTCATTTTCAACCTGGAGGGATTTGGGCAGTGGAGTTCCCCAGGGCTCGGACCTTGGGTCTGTGCTATTCAATATCTTTATCAGTGACTTGGAGATGGGCGTGGAAAGCACAATGTCCAAATTTCCTGATGACACAAAGATGTGGGGAGAAGTGGGCACACTGGAGTGGAGGGACAGAATACAACTAGATCTAGACAGGTTACAGAGGTGGGAGGATGAGAATAAAATGGAATTCAACGCAGACGAGTACAAGGTGTTGCATCTAGGCAGAAGGAACCTGCCAAATACCTATAGACTGGGGAACACCCTTCTCAACAACACAGTGGCTGAAAGGGATCTTGGAGTCATTGTTGACTCCAGGATGGACATGAGCCACCAATGCAAGGACACAGTCAGTAAGTAACTGTACCTTGTCATGCATCTACAAATGCATCACAAGCAGGTCCAGGGAGGTGATCCTTCCCCTCTATGCAGTGCTGGTCAGGCCGCAGTTGAAGTACTGTGTCCAGTTCTGGGTGCCGCACTTCAAGAGGAATGTGGACAGCATGGAGAGGGTCCAGAGGAGGACCACTCGCATGGTCAAGGGGCAGCAGGGCAGGCTACAGAGCCTACAAAGATAGACTACATGGCCTGAATCTATTCAGCCTCCACAAGAGAAGTCTGAGAGGGGATATGGAGGCCATCTATAAACTCACCAGGGGGAACCAGTGGAAAATAGATGAGGCTCTGTACCCCCAGGCACCACCTGGGATAACAAGGAATAATGGCCACAAATTGATTGAGATCAGGTTCAGGCTTGATACCAGGAGGCATTCCCTTACAGTTAGGGCTGCCAGGCTCTGGAATGGGCTCCCAAGGGAGGTAGCACTCTCCGCTACCTTAGGGGTCTTCAAGAGGAGGTTGGATAGATATCTGGCTGGGGTATTATGATTCCAGCACTCATTCTTGCCCAGGGCAGGGGTTCAGACTTGATGATCTGTTCAGGTCCTGTCTGACCCTAGAAACTATGAAACTCAGCCTTGTCCCCACTGTCTGTCACTAATTGCTCCTTGTTCAGTAGGGGTCCTATGCTGCCCTGTGCCTTCCTTTTACTCCCTACATACCTAAAAAAAAGACTTTTTGTTGTCTTTAATTTGTGTTGCCAGCCTCAGCTCTGTAGTTGCTTTGGCCTTTCTAACTGCCTCCCTGCAAGTGTGGGCCAAGTAGGTATATTTCTCCTTGGTAGCCTCCTTCTGTGTCCACTGCCTATATACCTTCTTTTTTACCCTTAGGCTCCTCTAGATTTACCTGTTTAGCCAAGGAAGTTCTTTGGCTCCTTTCCCCCTTTTCCCTCGTACTGGGATAGTCTCCCTTTGCGCCCTAAGGGTTGCTTCCTTTAGGAATGACCACCCTTCCTAGACTCCCATCTCACCAATACTCTTATCCTGCAGTGTGTTATTGACTAGACTCCTAAGCATACTGAAGTTATCCTTCCTAAAGTCAAGCACCTCCACCCTACTAGTTATCTTACCCACCCTATGCCATATGGTGAATTCATTTGATTGCTGGTCACTGTCCCCAAGGTGACCACAAATCTGCAGCTCCCCTACCAGGTCATCCCCCATAGCCAACACCAATTCCAGTAAGGCATTCCCCCTAGTGGGACTGTATATTTCCTGCATTAGGTGAAGGTCCTGCACACAGGTTAAGAACCTACGTGAACAGTTGGATTTGGCTGACTGCTCCTCCCAGCAGATGTCAGGGTATTTTAGGCCTCCCATGACAACCACATCCCTAGACTGTATGGCCTCTGAGAGCTGCTTCAAGAATTCCAAGTCTAGCTTTTCCTCTTGGTGTGGTGACCTGTAGGAGACCCCAACCAGATAGTCCCTTTCCCCTTGACTTCCATGTATCCTAACCCTCAACTTTCTCCTCCTCTGATGCCTCAACTTTCTCCTCCTCTGATCCCATTTTGAGTATGGTTGATGTATAATGCTCCTTTACCTAAAGAACAACCCCACACCCTTTCTTCCCTGCTCTGTTCCTTCTGTATAGCCCTCAATGTGTACCGCCCAGTCATGGGTAGGATTATATCAGGTTTCCGTTAGGTGCGCTAAATCAAAGTTAATACCTGCAAGCAGAAGTGTGAGTTCTAAAAATCTGTATTATTCTGACAGTTATATTTATTTTTATGATGTATTTTACACAGTCCTTTTGTGAAGTATCCAAGTATTTGCATACACTATTATGTACTACTGGCCCTTGATGTCAAATGTTAGCAAGGATGCAGCACTTTCTATACTGAGATTTGGTACCTTACCCTTAAAGTTGTCCCTTAAAAGAAAGGGGTAAGTAATGGTATTACAATTTCATTCTTAATTAGCTATACTCTGTAGAATAGTTCATCCATAGGGTAAAAAAAATGACACCCTGATTGTTAGCTACCCTTTTCTGTTTTTAATTTTTTTAAACAACATTTTATTTTCAAAAGGTGACCACCATTTATTAGTACTTGACTGCTATATTTATTTTCCCAGTAGACTATGTGGGGATTGCAGTGGAGCTCAGCTTGTTTCCAACTAAAAGGATGCATCCAGGCAAGTGCACATGTGCATTTCCCCTCGGACAAATAGCAGTGGAACATAGTTGTGCTGCTGCTACTGGTCCCCGGGGAATGCTCATGCATGAGTGCTCTGGCCCATGGCAAGTTGCCTTGGGTAGGGTAGGGAAGGCTGGGGCCAGCACCTGGGCTTACCCTAGCAGCCTTACCTGGGGTTCTGGGGGCCTTCTGGGGGTCCAGCAGTAGTTATCCAGGCACTTGGAGCCTGACTGGCAGCCAGAGTGTGGATCCACCTGCCCAGGCTCCAGTTTGAGGCAGTGCATGCTGCTGCCATGTGCGCTGTCCCGTTATTTTCCGCTGAGGGTTTTTTTGACATGGGGATCTTATGGTGTCAAAAAACCCCATTGCACTGCAAATTAACAGCACAGCAAATGCCTCTACATGCAGTGTGTGCAGTTGATGGCACCTTGGATGGGTCTACAGCACATGCCTGAACTGTGCGGATTAAAACTTCAGTGTGCCGTGCATATAATAATGCAGCAGGAATCTCAAAATAACAGCAGGTTATTCTGTTGAACTTGTACATACTGTGTTATGGATGTGCAAAGTAGTTTCTTTCCACTGTAACCCAGTAAGAGACTGAAGAGGTAAACATACCTTCCTTAGAACATCAGAAAAGTGTTAAATTGTTTTAAAGATGATGTGGCTACCACCTGTTCAGGAACACAAATAATTTCATAGAACATCAGACAACAGTCTTATTTATCAACTTAAAGTTGAGAAGAGATATTGCATTTCATTCTTATTTACTTAATCCCGTCAAATATGGCAACCATTATAGGTATGTAAAGGTGTTACAGTTGGATCAACCTAACTAGTGTTATGTCAGTCTAAACACCCATCTGTTCAGGCATTTGCGGGGTTTATATCAGGAAAAATGGTGGGACTGATCTAAGTTAGTTCATCTCCTCGGGAGGTGAACTAAATTAGATCTGGAATGGATTCATCCAATATATCAAATGTCTCTATGTGTTCAGAGTGTAGCCCCTGGGCTTGGAACATTCATCCAACCCCTCTTTCCCCACAACCATGATTAGGCTATTTTTAATCCCCAGGCCCCCACCCCTGACTGGACATCCCCATCTTAGACCTGCCACCACCCCTTTGGACCTGTTAGCCCCCTGATCCTGCCCTCCCCTTCCCCTACCCTGAGTTGCTTACTCCAGTTTCCTTGTGCACTCCTGGTTCAGGCAGGTGGCTGTACACACCATTCCCACTCTACATTCATATTTACAGTAAAAGCCCTGTTTTCTGGCATGAGTGGGGAATGGGGGGTTCCGGTAATCTAAAAATGACAGTTACCTGAGGCACAGGGGTTTCCAGCCAGATGCACAGCAGGGGAGAATGGGGTGGCAGTGGCCGTGCACAGAGTGGGAAGTAGGGGGGAGGGGGGTGGCAGTGGCCATGTGCAGATCAGTGGCAGCTCAGGGTGGTGGGTGGCAGCAGCAGCCACTGCATGTGAGCTTCTCCCGCCACACCCCCAGCTCTGTCCGGCCAGCTAGAAATTCCAGTTAGTAGAAATGCTGGTTAGTAAAATGCCGGATAACAGAGCTTTTAATGTACTTAATTTTGCTCCTATACACGCAACCAGGGATCAGGTACCTGATAGGATTTCAAAGACAGCAACTTGTAGCCCAAAAATGAGTTCAATATTCTATACAAAGATGACCATCCCTGCAAAAGCGGACATATGAATAGTAGTAATGTTAACTTTTTTACAAGCTGATTACAGCTTGTGAATCCATTAAGAGTATGAGTGGTTTGAATAACACTCTGTTCACATCTGAGAGTCTGATTGCCTAAAAATTTGAAGAGATGACTCTGGAATGCAGTCCCTTCTGAACTGAAAACTCCAGCTGGTATATACCAACTCTTTTGAAAAAGGGGTTTTAATAACTAGGGTTCATTATTAATTGTATATGTCATCCAAAAGCAGTAGAAGTGCTCCACAATAAAAATAAAATGATCCTTCTTTCTAAATGGAGACTCCTATATTTTTAAATGATGGCATTTTACCTAGTAAGAGGAAATCTGAAGCAGTACTTCTATTTCACTGTGTAACCATAGGGTATACCTTTCCTGCCCCCTGTTAGGGTGACAATAATTTGGATTATTAGGGAGCACTGGATTTGCAGCTGAATACAAGGCATGACCTGTGCCTAGCAGAGCTGCTGACCACAAGGCAGAATGATATCTAAGCCAGCCATTTGCTTATGCTAAGTAACCATCTTAACTGTGTCAAGTATTTTCTGAGGGAAAAGCAGCAAGTAAATCTGTGTGAATCTATGTGCTATGTGCAGCTACAGCAAGGAATGAGATAAGATATAGGGGCCCAAAAAGGGGGGAAGATGGTACAACATGAGACAGAAAAACAGATTGGAATGTGGAAAACAACAAGTAATTGGTAACAGAATCCCAGATGAACATATGCAAAAAGGTGAATGGTGATTGGTGAAGAAGCCTCCAGAAGCTTCTAGGTTTTGGTCTAAGTCTGCCCATTGACTGAAAAGCAGGAGTCAAGGTCTTAGACGTACGCTTATAGCAAAAAGACATGTGAATGAATGAAATGCGTGGGCAATTCCATGTTAATGAAGTAAACAGTAAACAGAGGTGAAGCTTGAGATGGGAGGAGAAATGGGTGGAACAGGAGGAGGGACAGAGGTGGAATAAATGTTAATGGATATAAACCAAAATGTATAAATGTAGGATGAACCTATTGTTCGGGGCAGGACCCCGTCTCTTATGGCGTGAGGCCCTTGTTCGAAGCTGTCTCCATTCTGAATGAAGATGTTGTGAGCAATGTGTACTGGTGTTTGCTCCCTGCTCTGCTCTGGCTAATGAGTAACAGGATCCACGGGTAATTGGACCATTGTCTCCCTAGTCATTGGGCACTGCACGGAGTCGGGGTCTAACACCCCCTAAAAAGTGATAGTTATTTTACTGTGAAATAACATGGCCTTGTTACATGGTAATTTTGGGTGGCTCCTGGAGCTCTTAACACCTCAATTGTTTGCACATTGTCCAGTGCTCATGAGCTACCAGATCGATTGGTTAAGCAGTTAATGGATAACACATACCTAATGGGTACTAGTTCCTCCTCCCCTCCTCCTTCCTCTCAAGACATCAGCTTGATTCAGGGAGACAGAGCTAGAGGTGGAGCCGTGTGCTGTGACTGGAGGAAGAGCAGCCATTGTGCCTGCTTGGCTGCCTTCCTGGGGCACTGTGCCACTTCCCTTCCCCACCAGACTGCATGCCATGCTAAATGTTAATTATAAAGCATGATCAGTATAAAATGTATTTACTGTTTAACTGTTTAACCTTTCACATCCCTACCCTGTCTACTTCCCTGGGACAGACAGCTAGGTAGCTACAACTGGGGAGGGGTGGTCCTATGCTATCCCTCCGCTACCCAACTTTAAGAATTCACTTTCAATGCTTTGGAAAATGCCTGACTCTGAGAAAAGGATAGCTGCTGAAGAGTTTATCATCATCTCCCATGATTTCCAAGTCTGAAGACAGATTAGATTTAAGACCTGGAGGAAAAGCATGACAATTATAAATGTCATTTGTTTGTGACTAGAGTAGTATGAGATGGGCATTCTCTCATTACATCTCTGCAACATTACATTATCATGGAGAGACCTATGCTGATTTTCTCATGGGCAGTTACCCTTCCTGTATCCCTGCCTTTATTTCTCAGGGAGAATTCTGTTTATATTAAGCTAGTGGAACAGGGATGCTGTGAGAAATGGTTCTCATCATATGTTCTGTTATTGGGATGGGGATAAATACAGGAATAAAGCCTCTGACCTCTTTTCTTTTAGATTAAAATAAAAATCAGTGTAACACAAACAAGTCACATCCACTCCATAGCAAGAAAAATGCACACACATCCTCATAAATTCCTTTCCTATAAATTAAAGTGAGCTCTGATGGAGCGTCAACCTTAGACTTCTATTTAGTAGCTACTGTCAGCTTTTACCATGACCTTAATGTTATTTAAACATAGTTGTTACATTTCATGCTTTTTCTAGCTGCATTTAGGTCTGTAGTGGCTGTTTCTTATATGACCTTTTTTGCTCTCTTGGCTGCCCGCGCTGCTAACTGCTGGGCTGCTTGTAGAAAACCCTGCAGTTCTAGTGACAGATTTCTAGGACAGATTTCTGATGGACTAGTTTGCCCTTCTGGATGTCTTTCACCTTCACTGTCTCTGAATTCAAAAAAGGTTTAATGGCACTATATTTGGTGAAATAACAGCTTTGCAAGTGTTTCAGAGAAAACAAAAGGTAAGGCTTACAAAGAGGAATTGAAAGGCTTTATTTAATGTTATATTTAATGAGAGGGTTTTTAAAGTACTAGTTTTAACTCATTGGCTATTCTTAGCCTACTTGAATCCAGATATTGGGCACAATGAAGGTCAGATACCCAAACTGAGAGACAAGAATATAGTGAATATCTTTTTTACACAATATATTATTGACCTGTGGACCTCATAGCCACTAGATATCATTAAGATAAGATTAAAAAAAAAGATTAGACACCTGAAAAGATAATGAGAACATCCATAGTTACACACAATAGAGGATATATACACATCCCTGTCTTTTGGTTAGAAAGAACATAAAAACTCTCTGGGCTGAGAATTTAAGTACACTAAGTACAAGGGGTTAAGAAAGAATTTTCTCAATGGAAATTCTGCTACCTAAAGCTTATAAGCTTTCCTCTGAAGCAGCTTTCAGTGATCTAAGTAAGAGTATGGGTATGATGTGATAGTGCCAGTGTTCATAGTGCCAGTGTTCTTCCTCTGATTTTCGTGTAGATATAGTCTATATATAAATCAAAGGTGATTTCAAGAAGTGTTGCATTCTATGTCAAATAATTCTATTATATACAAACTAGATTGTTTTTATCAGTTATGAATTTTTTCCAGTATCTCAATAGGTCTTTGCCATGAGATGGCAGTGTTATGTTATGGCTTCCTTAATTATGTCATTGGATTTTTAATGATTATATATTTTCATTTTTTATATCATTCATTAAATACTCAATATTGGAGTAATTGATGGAATATGTATACACAATGCATGTGTGTAAAGATTACACATATGACTTTCAATTTACAGTTTTCAAATGATATATAATACTAGTGAATTGCCTATCAAGAATGATGGGAATGGGGCAGGCGGGGATGGAGAACCACCACCCACCACCCTGTGCCACCGTTGCCTCCCATTAGCATGGGGGGGAGGGGAACCTTGCATATAGAGGCCACTGCTGCTACTCACCACCCTGCACTGCTGCTGCTCTGCATCTGTCCGTGCGCCACCCCGCTGTGCTCCACTTTCACCCCCTTGCTACTCCCTGACTCTGTGTCTGACCCTGCACCACCCACACCCTCCCCCCGGGTCCCTTATAGCTGAGCTGGTAGGGAGCCACGCTCCCGAGCCACGCAGCACAAACAGAGCGTGCAAACAGGGTGGGCTGGGGGGGGACTGTCCCCCCAGGCCAGGGAGCACCCCTGGGGCTAACCTTCAGGGAGCAGGCTCCAGTGGCACCGGATCCCCCCAGCGGGGGAGCGTAGGGGGCGGGACTGCTGGCAGGCACTTCCGGGTAGATGGGGGCACCTGATTGGCTGTTGGGGCAGGGGCGGGAAATTCAAACCACGGGCTTTAAAAGCTGTGGTGTGATGTAGTTCCCAGCAGTTGGGAACCAGCAGCGGGAAGGAGAGGATCCAGGCACACGTTTGTCCCGCACGCACGTGTAGCCCCTTTACTTACTTACTGACCAGGGGCAGCAGCAGCAGCAGGCGCGAAGGGACGCACGTGTAGCCCCTTTACTTACTTACTGACCAGGGGCAGCAGCAGCAGCAGCAGCAGAGGAATCGGCAGCAGGGGCAACAACAGCTGATCCCCCGAAGGTAAGTGGGGCGGAGGGACCCGGCACAGCTGAGCCGGATCTGGAGGGGAAGCCCCCCGGTGCCTTATAGCTGAGCCGGTAGGGAGCCGCGCTCCCGAGCCATGCAGCGTGAACAGAGTGCACAAACTGGTGCACAGGAAGGGCCAGGAGGGAGACTCCTGTACGGGTAGAGTGTAGACACCACACAGATATAACAAACAGCAGCTTATACAATGGTGTCAACGAGGAGTGCTGCTAGGGCCTCTGCCCGGGGAGCCATGCCTTCCCGGGGCTGGTCTGAGGCCTTCACCCAGACTGAGCCCATGGGGGAGCTGGTATCCCCCTGCCTCCTGGCCTGCGGAGGATCCCCAGCAGGGCCGGGGGAGCAGAGATTGGGGGCCCCCACACCTATCTGGCAGGTGCCCATCTTAGGGCTCTGGAGGCTCAGGTGAGGGAGCTCCGGGAGGAGGTTAGTAGGCTGAGGGGTATCAGGGAGGCAGAGGATGAAATTGACAGTTATTTCCTTTCCCTGCAGGACCAGGCACCTAAGGAAGAAGCA
>NW_005843068.1:397009-397405 GCF_000455745.1 Alligator sinensis
CCCATCTGTCGTCAGGAACCCTCAACACGAGCGGTCTACTGCCTGCCCGGAGCAAAGATTCGGGATGTGACGGGAATAATCCAGGCCAGGATCAAGCCCACCGATTACTACCCCATGGTCCTTGTCCATGTGGGTACTAATGATGTGGCCAGGAGAAACCCCGATCACCTGATGACGGACTACTATGCTCTGGGCAGTGTGCTGAGGGAGATCGGTGCGCAGGTGGTATTCTCTTCTGTCCTACCAGTGAGTGGATGCGGAAGATGGCACGAGAACTGTATTAAAGAGACCAATTGGCAGCTTCGGCAATGGTGTGTCGAAGCAGGCTTCGGCTTCCTGGACAACGACCTGCACATCACGACGAGGGGCATCGTCAGTTGGGATTGGGTTTACCTG
>NW_005843068.1:397699-398699 GCF_000455745.1 Alligator sinensis
AACAAGCAGGATGAACTAGCACTCCTGCTTGCAGAAAACACCTACGACTTAGTAGGGCTAACAGAAACCTGGTGGGATTCTTCCCACGACTAGGTGGTACACAGTGAGGGTTATAGGCTGCACAGAAAGGACAGGGTGGGGAAGAAAGGGGGAGGGGTTGCGCTCTATGTCAATGAGCAATATACATTGACTCTCATCAAGACGGAATCGGAGGATGAGAAAGTAGAAGGATTGTGGATTAGGTTACATGGGGGGCAAGGAGAAAGGGATTTGGTAGTAGGGGTCTGCTACAGACCCCCACACCAAGGGGAAGAACTAGGTTCAGGGCTCCTGAGGCAGCTCTCAGAGACCATAAAAACTAAGGAGCTGGTAGTCACAGGAGACCTAAACTACCCAGACATCTGCTAGGAAAGACAGACAGCAAAGTACCACCATTCACGCACGTTCCTATCCTGCATACAGGACCGCCACCTGATGCAGGAGGTGCACAGTCCCACTAGGGGGAATGCCTTACTGGACCTGGTATTGGCAACGGGGGATGACATGGTAGGGGACCTACAGATTGGTAGTCACCTGGGGGACAGTGATCACCAAATAGAATTCATCATAAGACGTTGAGTGGGTAAGGTAACTAGTAGGGTGAAAGTGCTAGAATTTAGGAAAGCTGATTTCAATGAACTCAGGCGATTAGTCAAGGATGCACTGCAGAGTAGGAGTTTTGAAGAGATGGGAGCCCAGGAAGGATGACTGTACCTTAAGGAAATGCTCCTTCAGGCACAGAGGGAGAGGATCCCAATGAGAGGGAAAAGAGGGAAAGGGGCCAGGAGGCTTCCTTGACAGACCAGAGAAATCCAGGGCAGCCTGCAGACTTAAAGGGGAGCATATAAAAAGTGGAAACGGGAAGAGATTACCAAAAGGAGTATACCTCCTCTGCTGATGCTTGTAGGAAGGCAGTTAGACGGGCCAAAGCTACCATGGAGCTGAGGATGGCATCCCAAGT
>NW_005843068.1:399824-400138 GCF_000455745.1 Alligator sinensis
CCAAGGAGGTGATACTTCCCCTCTATCGGGCGCTGGTCAGACCGCAGTTGGAGTACTGCGTGCAGTTTTGGGCACCACACTTCAAGAGGGATGTGGATAACCTGGAGAGGGTCCAGAGAAGGGCCACTCGTATGGTTATGGGCTTGCAGGCCAAGCCCTATGAGGAGAGACTGGGGCACCTGGACCTCTTCAGCCTCCGCAAGAGAAGGTTGAGAGGCGACCTTGTGGCTGCCTATAAGTTCATCATGGGGGCACAGAAGGGAATTGGTGAGGTTTTATTCACCAAGGTGCCCCTGGGGGGTACAAGAAATAAT
>NW_005843068.1:400251-401777 GCF_000455745.1 Alligator sinensis
GAGTTTGGATAAGCATCTAGCTGGTGTCATCTAACCCCAGCCCTCTTTCCTGCCTATGCAGGGGGTCGGACTCGATGATCTATTGAAGTCCCTTCTGACCCTAGCATTTATGTATCTATGAATCCACATCCAGCCCTGTGCCACCCACACCCTTTCCCGCACACTCTGCGTCCAGCCCCATGCCACCCCCTACTTCCCCCCCACCACCAACACTCCGTGTCCATCTGGCCCACTCCTCCTGACCTGTTCAACTGGAGCCACACCCCACCTGTCAGTCTTGAGAGGCATTCTTGATGCAGCACTGGCTGGAGCTCCCTGCTGGGAGCCACACCCCCCCAAGAGCATTACAGACAGACAGAGACAGATAAAGCCGTTTATATATATATATATAATATATATATAAAAAGACCTATATGTTTATATAACATTGTCTGCACTGCACACTCTATACCTTAAAACTGGGAAAAATAAAAAATGGGATTATTTTATCATTGTGACTTGACAAAAAGATAGTGTGTCACAGACTTGGCAATACACCCCAAAATATGGTTCTAAAAATGAAATTTTGATATATGAAACTTCACGTTGGCTGTGGGTTTCAAGAGCACTTTAAGAAATTGATTTTCAGAAGCTCTCTAGGTTATAAAATTGTAATAATTCTTTTCAATCAGTATTAACAATTTTATGTTTCAAAGTATCTCTTGAGGAAAAGTGTCCTAGAGGCCAAAAGTGTCAAATCATTCATATTATTTACAACGTCCTATTTTCTTTGGAAAAAAATATTAGAGGAAATGAAAATATTGTGTGCAACTCTAGGAAAACATGTCTTTCATGAATTTAGAATCACTGGCAAGAGATTATCCATATATATATAATAATGAATGAATAATGTAAGTGTACTTGCCTTTTCTAAATAAAGAAGGCTGTGCCAGAAGCTTAAACTCATACAATCTACTGAGAGAAGTGTATCCTATGGACATTGTGGGAACTGACTGCAGCAGAGAAATAATGTCTATGAAGTAGGGTCAAATAATGGGACATTTAAATACTTCTTCCTTTAATCCTTCATATTCAAGTAGTCACATCTCAGACCTTCAACCTTAGCTGAAACAAAGCAGGTTTTATAATGACTTTGAAATGTGGGTGAAGGCAGTTCTGTTGCATTATATTTGTGCTTTGTTTTCTATTTTTTATAGTAAAACACACCCCAAAATGCTTATGCTTCACCTAACCTTGTCTCTCAATTGGTATTCAGTTGGTGATACAGACCATGTACATACCATGAGCTTCCAGAAGCCCTGAGGCTGCTGCAGCAGCCGGCTATTTTTTTTTTTTAAGAACTCGGAGCTAGGGCTGGGTGGGGCAGCCATGGGGTCGGGGGGCCTGGGAGAGTGGGCAGGGTCAGGGGACTCATGGCAAAGCCCCCTATGCAGAGTGGGGCAGTGGGAGGCAGCGGGGATCATCCCCCAGCCCGGAAGCAGGCTCCCAGCTCTCTTTTTTTTAAAGAGCTGGGAGCTGGGCTGGGC
>NW_005843068.1:404980-406442 GCF_000455745.1 Alligator sinensis
CCAACCTAGAAGAAAACACACGCTTACCTTTGGGGGACAGGTGAAGCCCATCCCAGCTGAGCATGTCCCTCGTCGTGATGTGCGGGTCGTTGTCCAGGAAGCCGAAGCCTGCCTCGAGACACCACTGCCGAAGCCACCAGTTGGTCTCTCGGATGCAGTTCTCATGCCGTCTTCTGCATCTGTTCACTGGTAGGATGGAAGAGAATACCACCTGTGCACCGAACTCCTTCAGAACTCCTTCAGGTCAGGGGGTGCTCAGGGGGGCTGGGGGAACAGGCAGCTTTTAAAGCTTTTGTTTTTGGTTTAATAACAGCTACTAACAGTAATAGACAGTTAACTGAGATTAAAGTGTTCTTCCACAGACATTTGTGGCTTTCTGGACTTGATGTCAAATCAATGACCATTCGTTCTTTCATGTAGGGATTATCCATCTGTCCAGTGTAGACATCAGAGGGACACTGTAAACAGGCATCTAGGATATTGGTGGAGAAGCAGGTAAATGAACTCTGCATGTTAAAATCAGTGTTGTTTGGTCCAGTGATAATGTGGTTGGGTTGATTTGGGGGCACAGCTGGCATCTGGATGTGGAACAAGACCTGGTGCCTTGCTGGGAATAGGAGTTAGGTAGCCTGTTGCTGGAGAGATGTCATTTGAGGCTGGGGGTGCTGCTGGTAAGCTAATCCTCCAAGTCAACTTTGAGATGGTTATTGTTTTCCAGTGGGGGCTGGAGGTCCCTATTGATGTATCCAAAGTGTTCCGGCTAGGGGTGTAGAGGGATTCCATTGCCCTTTTTACAGGGTTGGTCTGAATAGGTCAGAGAAGGGACCAAGTCTGGTTCTATTGATTTGAGTGGCTATGGTTTTGGGATTATATTAATAAGAATACTTTCTCAGATCCCTAAAGTGTGCATCTGGGTTGGGGGATCAGAACTAATATAGATGTAATATAGTCTTTGGCTGTAGATGATGGCTTAAGTGGTATGCTGAGGATGAAATCTGGTGGTGTGGAGGTAGTTGTAGTGGTCAGTTGGTTTGTGATGCAATGTGGGGATGATGTGGCCACTGTAAAGTTTCACCATGGTGTCCAAGAAATTAATTTGCTGACTGACATATTAAAGAATCTGTTTGATGGAGGGGTGGAAGTTGGTAAAGTCCTGATGGAACTTCTGTTGTTCATCTCCTCTGAGCTCTTCAACTTACCCTCACAGCAACAGTGTCCATTCCTTTCCTCCCTATTTCCCTATTCTTTGTATTTAAATGGCCTTATTCCTTTCTATATCATACTCCTGCTCTCTTAAAATCCATTCATGGCATCTGACAAAGTAGGCTGTAGCCTGAGAAAGCTCATTCATCTCTGAACAAGGTAGTATACACAGTGCCACACTTCCCTGCATTTTTCTGACATCATGGTTCATCTTGCATGCATTAGAAATGTTTGCACACACACACACACACACACACAC
>NW_005843069.1:0-10851 GCF_000455745.1 Alligator sinensis
AGCTCTCTGCACTTGTCCTTGTTGTACTGCACCATATTGTGTACTGCCCACTTTTTTCTAACCTGTCCAGGTCTGCCTGCAATTGTTCCCTACCCTCTGGAGTGTGCACTTCACCTCACAATTTAGTATCATCTGCAAACTTGGACAGAATACACTTCACACCCACATCCAAGTCACTGATGGAGATATTGAAGAGCACAGGGCCAAGGACCAAACCTTGCGGGACCTCACTACCCACATCCTTCTGGGTTGATATGGTCCGTCTGCTACCACTCTCTGGGTGCAACCACTAAGCCAGTTTGCCACCCACTGGACCGTGTAAACATCTACGTCACAGCATCTTAATTTGTTTATGAGAATGGGGTGAGATACTGTATCGAAGGCCTTGCTAAAATCCAAGAAAACAACGTCCACCTCTACTTCTGCATCTAAGCATTTTGTGACCCTGTCATGAAATGAAACCAGATTGGTCAGGCATGATCTACCTGCTATGAATCCATGCTGGTTTCTCTGCTGCATTTTTTTTTTTTTTCCCCTGCTGGCCTGCCACAAATATGATCCTTCATAATCTTTTCAAAGACTTTTCCAAGGATAGAGTTGAGACTGACTGGCCTGTAATTACTCAGATCCTCCTTTCTCCCTTTCTTGAAAATAGGGACCACGTTGGTCCTTTTCCAGTCCTCCAGGACCTGACCTGAGTGCCACAAGTGCTCAAACAGCCATGCCAGTGGTTCTGCTATGACACGGGCCAGTTCCTTCAGTACTCTTGGATGTAGCTCATCTGGACCTGCTGATTTGAACACAGCCAGTCCATCCAAATGACTCTGCACCAAGTCAGCATCAACAGTTCGTGGGCTGGTGTCTATCTGATCCCCATCTAAGAACCCATTAGGAGGCTTATCTTGAGCCTTGTTCAGGAACACCAAGGCAAAAAACTCATTGACTAGCTCAGCCTTGTCCCCCCTGTCTGTCACTACTTACTCCTTCTTGTTCAGTAGAGGTCCTATGCTGCCCTGTGCCTTCCTTTTACTCGCTACATAGCTACAAATAGACTTTTTGTTGTCTTTTAATTTGTGTTGTCAGCCTCAGCTCTGCAGCTGCTTTGGATTTTCCAACTGCCTCCCTGCAAGTGTGGGCCAAGTAGGTATACTCCTCCTTGGTAGCCTCCCCCTGCTTCCACTGCCTATATGCCTTCTTTTTGGCCCTTGGGCTCCCCTGGATTTCCCTCTTTAGCCAAGGAAGGTTTTTTTGGCTCCTTTCCCCCTTTTCCCTCGTACTGGGGTAGTCTTCCTCTGTGCCCGAAGTGTTGATTCTTTTAGAAATAACCACCCTTCCTGCACTCCCATCTCACCAATACTCTTATTCTGCAGTGCATCATTGACTAGACACTGAAGTTAGCCTTCCTAAAGTCAAGCACTTCTACCCTACTAGTTATCTTACCCACCCTACGCTGTATGGTGAATTGGATTGATTGGTGGTCACTGTCCCCAAGGTGATGACAAATTTGCAGCTCCCCTACCAAGTCCTTCCCCATAGACCACACCAATTCCAGTAAGGCATTCCCCCTAGTGGGACTGTATACCTCCTGTATTAGGCAAATGTCCTGCATGCAGGTTAAGAACCTATGTGAATGGTTGGATTTGGCTGACTGCTCCTCCCAGCAGATGTTGGGGCAGTTTAGGTTCCCCCATGACAACCATGTCCCTAGACTGTACAGCCTCTGAGAGCTGCCACAAGAATTCCAAGTCTAGCTTTTCCTCTTGGTGTGGAGGTCTGTAGCAGATCCCCACCACCAAGTCCCTTTTCCCCTCAACCTCCATGTATCCTAACCCACAATGCCTCAACTTTCTCCTCCTCTGATCCCATTTTGATTAGGGTGGATATATAATGCTCCTTTACATAGAGAACAACCCTGCCCCCTTTCCTCCCTACTCTGTCCTTCTGTACAACCTGTAGTCCTCAATGTGTACCATCCAGTCATGGGTAGAGTCCCACCAGGTTTCTGTTAGCTCCTCTAAATCACAGTTATTGTCTGCAAGCAGAAATGCAAGTTCTTCCTACTTGTCCCCCATACTCCTAGCATTAGTAGAGGCATTTGAGCCCTCCAAAAGGTGACTTTGGTGCCCCCCCCCGACTTCTGATGCCCAAGGGCCCCTTGATACTTACCTGGGGTGTACTGCTGCATATCTCACAGTTTGTAGGTTGTAGACTCTCTCCATCTCCTGCCTCCCCATCTCCTGTCATACTTAATTTAAAGTCTGATATAGGAGGTCAGCCAACCTGTAAGAAAAGGGACTTTTACCTTTTGTGGAGAGATGAAGCCCATCGCGTCCCAGGAGGTCCCTTGCATGGAAGTGCAGATCATGGTTCAGGAAGCCAAAACCTGTACCACAGCACCAATTCCAGAGCTGTGGGTTGACTTATCTGACACAGGTGATGTGATGCCTACTGTGACCACTGATGGGGAAGATCAGTGAGAAGACCACCTGTACCCTCATCTTCCTAAGCCTGCTCCCCAGAGCTGCGTAGTCACTTATGATTATGGTCTGGACTACTCCTGGTCGCATAATTTTGTTCCCACATGGATGAGGACCATGGGATAGTTGTCCGAGGACCAGATGAGGTCAAGTATTCTTGCTGTGACATCCCTGATCCTGACTCCGGGCAAGCAGCAGACCTCACGTGCTGTGGGATCCAGACAAGAGATAGGTCTGTCTGTCCCTCTCAGCAAGGAGTCACCCACAACAACACTTCTGCTTACCTGGCTGGCCCTCAGCTTGCTCAATGATGGCAGCAGGCCCCTCCAGTGCACTTTCCCCCACCACACACTCCTTCAGTGCAGCCAGGGCCTCATATTTGTTCCCCGACTGCACTGGGGGAGCTGTCTCTGTGGCAAGAGTTCTGGCCCCTGAGGTGACTGTCCTCCACTCACCACCATCTGCTTCAGGGCATTCCCTCACAGCTTCTTCACCAGGTGTCTTGTCTTGCAGAGAATGAAAGTAGCCATCAAACTCTTCTTCAATTGCCCTGATCCCCCCACAGACTGCTCACCTCTGCCTGGGGCTCCCTCACCTGCCCTCCAGGGCCTCAATCTGGGCACATGTGGGACAGGCAAGAGAACCCCCTGCCCCCATGTTAATCCCAGGCCTCAGAGGTCCTGCCAGGCAACCCCCACAGATGGGGGACCAAGGCACTGCCAAGTATCTCCCAGCCTGGGTCCCACAACTGTGTAACTTGGGCTAAGAAATACAAATCTCCCAGCTTGGTCCCCATGACAGCAGGGCCAGAACTGGAAGATAAGCATCTCCCATCCTAGGACCCATGATCACAATCAGAGTGGAGGTTGGAAGCTTCCTGCTCTCATAGTGGAGCCTGTCCTGGCAGCACACAGCTCCCATGGCGAGGGAGCAATGTCCCAGCCCCCACCAAAAGCAGCTGTCTCCTCAGCCTGTGCTCCCTGCTAGCCCCTGGGCTAGCATCCAAGGGAAGCCTAGAGCTCCCCCTGGATGCTGTATGGGCTCAGTGTAGAGCTGCAGAGCAGCAGCAGTCTGCTGCTAGGAGCAGCAAATCTGCTCCTTCATCTCTGCAGGTGTAGATGCATGCCCGGGACACAAGTTTACTCTAAAGTAGCTTACTTTGGAGTAAACTGGTTTCACATTATTTGCATGTGTAGATATGCCCACTGATTAGAGTACAGTATGGCATTTTTGGTTTTGGTGTGGTTTTACATTTGGCTATGTTGAAATGTTTATTGTTTGTGCCTCTAGCTCTGTGACCTTAATGATTTCCACTCCCTAATTTATTTATTTATTTATTTTTTTTTTTTGTGATGTCTACAGACTTCATTATTAGTGATTTTGTTTTCTTGTGGATTAAAACCTGAAATTTCTTGAGGCATTTGTATGCATGCTTATGCTACAGTGCCAGGTGCATGCATTTGTCTAAATGGCTAAATGTCACAGCACTGAGAAAATGGCAGGGGTGAACTTTTGGACTAAAATACCTTTGTGTGTTAGTTCAAAAGCACACCACTGTCATTTTCTCAGCACTGACACTCATTTCACCGTTTATACAAATGTACACGATGCAGTACCAGGCGCACCAGTTCAAATGCTCCACAGACTCAGTTAACTGAGCCTGCTCTGACATGCCATATCTCCAGTGCATTGGAGCAGACATATGTATGTGTATAAATGCACTTGGAGCTCAGAACTAGACTCCATGAGAACTCTCCTGCAACACATTCACTCTCTAGTTATTCACCATTTACAATTACATTTTGAGATCTATTTTTCTAGTTGGTTTTAATCCATTTTACATATGCCATGTTGATTTAGAATCTCTGTAATAGTTTAATCAAAGTATTATGTGGTGCCAAGTCTAATGTCTCACAGGAAGTCTAAGGATCTGTTTGTGCCACTCGGTGATGGAGCCAGGACCCCTGAGATGCTTTGGGCATTTACCTGTGAAACTGGAAGTAATAGAATTCTGTGCACAGTGCTGCATTATGAAAGCTGTATTTTTTCAAGTTCAGCAAATCATGAACACAAAGAAAGTACACTTTATCTTACCATATTTACTCAAATACAAAATAAGGTCCCATCCCTCCCAATTGGCATGGGGGGGAAAGCTCCTCTTAATTCCTCCCTCCCACTTCTCTCTGCATATTTCTTCCAAAAGTTCTCATACCATTCCACATCTAGGTAAGTAAACTCCCAAGTCTTTTGGTTTGAGACAGCAATCAGGCTGGTGAGATGCTTTGCTTGCACCTCCAAAAATCACAAACAGAATCTTTTCCAGGAAATCGTATCTGTCATTGTTGATCCCATCCGCCTACAGTCAGTCGCCTTTATTCTCAGCCTCCACTCCTCTCTAACTTCTCTTGGTGCCTCTTCTGGTAGCCATGCCACTCCTGATTGGTCAGCCTGCCATTGTGCTCCTGCCATTCTGTTTCTCACCCTGTTGACCAGAAAGGGCCATGTCTCAATCAACTGATTAATAATTTTAATTAGGGTGAGACCCTTAACCAGCAGGCAGCACCTCTCTTACAGAAGGGGAGGCTGAATAGAATGTACCCTATGGACACTTGTTGGCCCAAGCTGTCTTGCTTTGGGCTCTTCAGAACAAACTGGAAGCCCAGCTTGGTTTGCTGGTTAAATGATTTGTACATGCACAGAAGGTTATTAAACAAAACTGGTTATTCTTGAGAAGGAAGTTAACAACAACAAAGGAGGAACAAAACAACATAGAGTGATAAAATACCAAGAGAGATGTAAGGCAATCATACTAGTAACCCTTCAGGAATAGAAGTGCTTACTCACATTCATTCTCTTTAACTCTCAAAGCACTCTGAAAAAAACCTCACAGACTCACACTCAGCACTTTTACAGACACAGATTACATACTTGCTGATCTACAGACCCACTCGCATACTTCCTCCACCAACATGCATCAACCCACACATACAAGGAGAAAAGCAGGAACAGGGAAAGACGGTCACAAAAAGGACCCAGTCTTTGGCAACTTGGACCTTTTATGGGCCAAGATCAACCCATAGGTCTAAGCCAATCGGTACCAAATCTGTGCTGTCAATCAATTCATCAATACATTTCTTTACTCGCTATCCAATCACACTATCGGTCACCTTGGGCATCCAACTAACATCCACACATCAATCATTCTACACTTTCTCTCCAAAATCCCAATCATACCATGCATGCTTAGTTTTGGTAATTGGAGCATTTTTGGGGTCACTGTGGCTTGAAATGCTGTTGATTCTGGAACCCAGTCCAGTGAATTATGGGGTAAACCATGAGTCTTTGGCTTTGGAGTAATATCAAGCATGGATGATAGTACACATAATTGGGCTTGTCTACAGAAGATGGTTTACTGGGTTGGGGGTGAGTAATTAGCTCTGTAGTTAATTTCTCAATGTCTTGACATGTGCCCCTAATAGGGCACAGGAAACTAATAAACTCTGAAGCAGTGTGGTAGTTGTAAATACAAGTACTACCCTGCTGCAAAGTTTTGGGGTTTTTTTGTGCACAGCAGTACACTTGTAGATGCTGACCCAGGTGTCTGGGGAATAACTGTGCTTCAGTGTGGAGGATGCCTGCCAATTAGCCCTGCACTGAAGCACCCTCATGCCCAGCCAGCCCCTTTTCAGCATATTGATCTCAGTCAGAGAAGCCCTGGGCTGGCAGGCTGACCACCTGGGCCCCTCCCAGCTGGGGCTGCTCTGCCTGGGCTTCAAGTGCTGTGCATAAATAATCTCCAGAGCTGATTGCTCTGAAGTTAATTGTTCCTGGGCACATATCCAAATGGTGTACCCAAGAGCAAAAAACTCCAGAGCAATAAACTCTAAAGTTTATTCATGTGCACTAATTCCATGTGTAGATGTATCCAGTACGTG
The DNA here is from genome assembly GCF_000455745.1 of Alligator sinensis. Classification (NCBI taxonomy): domain Eukaryota; kingdom Metazoa; phylum Chordata; order Crocodylia; family Alligatoridae; genus Alligator; species Alligator sinensis. The sequence continues at coordinate 6,413 of NW_005843069.1, forward strand.
CCAAAGTGCTGCTCAACCATGTGTTTATGGGGTACCTGTGCTAAAACTTGCAGCAATTTTTAAAAAAAGGTAATGTGTCAATTCTGGATAAACTTACTGAATGCTACTATAAGTCTGTTGCTACAGCCATGTTTAATTTCAAGGTTATTGTCTTCATATTGACTCCTTGCTTCCATGTTCTCAAGAAGATCAGGATGTGACAGTAATAAGAGGAGAAAAGTGCTGTCAGAGGAAAAACTTGTGAGGAAGCAGAAATCAAAAGGCTACCTCCCCCCACCATCCTGATTTATTTTCCCTGATGTAGCAGTAGGAGGGGGACAAATTCAAGGCAAACCTCCAATAAATTATTCTATACCTAGAAAATTATAACACATTTATAAATTGTCCATATATAGAATAAAATTATTGGGGAGTCATCCTATAATCAGGGTTATCATCTATTCAAATTAATATAGTAATATAGAGCTTGCTGCCACCATAACTGGGGAGTATAGAAGACTCAGCATTCACTTGCATCAACACTATTGCCTTTTCATCAAATTTTTGATATTATTAAAAATTATATCAAGTTAATTTGATCCATCTTTTTTCCCATAAACCCATGCTAATTGGCCATTATTACATAAACCTCTTTATTAACACATTCTATCAGCTATTCCATTGCTTTTCTAGGTTCAGTTGATGCGGTCATTCCAATTAATATCATCAGGGTTGTTATAAAGAGGATGGCAGTTGATTGTTCATGTGTCCACATGGGAACAAGAAATAATCAGTTTAAATTATAGCAAGGGAGATTTAAGCTAGATATGGGGAAGACCTTTTTTAAATTGACTGTGGTTAAGCATTGGAACAGATTACCTAAAAAAAATTCTGAAATTCTATGCCTGGAATTTTTTATGTCTAGCTGGAAACAAATGAACTTGCCTTGAATAGTGGGGAGCAGTCTCTTGAGGTCCCCTCCAGACCTATTTATTTTTCTATTATTTTGTGATTGAGATGTCCCTTCTTTCAAGCACACTGGCTGAAAAATGGCATTCATGTTGCATTGAGAGTTACGTGAAATAGCAAAGAGCACCCAAGCAGACAGACAAATGGATTTCGTTAGCTATTCATCAGCAATGATAAAAGGCTGAGAATGTGTCAAAAATAAAATTACAGGAGCCATCTCTGACCTTATGCTATGAACTATTCCAGGCTGAGTTGTCTTTTTATCAATAATTGTAATTTTTTGAGTCATGTCATTACGGAGGTTAAACGCAACCAACTTTTTAGGAAAGGGATAATTTCACAAGATCTAATTTTTATGTGCTATGTTTTTGCTCCTAGGAGTGGATTTCATCCACCCAAAGTATCAGTTAAACAAGCCATTTATTATGTGAAGAATTAAGAAGATCAAATTCACATCACATGTCTTCTGTTCTGGTCACCTAAAATTACCTTGCTATTATTTCTAAATGCAGTTCATGTCAAACATCTTAAAGCCTTCTTCAGTTTCAGACCAGTTCATTTTTAAAACTCTGCCTTGGTAAGGTTGCTGATTTCTTATCTCCAAAAACTATCCTTAGGTAAACACATGGGTTCTTAGCTGCTTTGAAACACATTCTGAGAGTATTAGTTTCCACCTCTTGCTGATAGAAGAAAGTTGGCTCTGTAATTACCAGACTCTGTTTTCCTCTTAAAACTGTCATTTTTTTCAGCAAATGCTTAAAGACTTATTGGGCTGAAGAATATGAGACTTAGTAATGGCTGAAGTTGGGAGTCCTGGGTTCCAGTCCATGTTCCAGAAGCTATTTATATATTTTACAGTAAACAGTGGTGAACAAAATGCTTAAATACTCCTTGGTGCAAGGAGTGAGATAAAGGATGCTTTCTCCCAACCAGTAGTCTAGAGAATATTTAAGTATGCCATACAAGGCAGAATGGTTTCAGTCCCAGAATACCAGCTGCCTGGTAGCTGGGATTGTTTTTTGGTAAATGGGAGATTAGTTTCAAACAAAAAACAAAAGGAACTTGAGAAACCCATGTCTTAGAGTTTTCTAGCTACTGAGTGACTAACCAGATATTGGCTATCCCTTGATATGAGGATGATGTCAGCTGTGGGGGTGGGGCAATACTGGTGAGTTTTAAGGTGGCTGAGGAGTCCAATGTGCACTCTGCAAGTTTTTCTACAGATATGACGGGTGATTCCTGGGCATGTTGGGGTGGGGGGGGGGGGGGGGGGCACAACTTGTGGCCAGGATGTTGTGCTTTCCTTTCTCCTCTGCCATTTCTTGGCTTCCTGAGCAAGATGGGTCTCTTTGAAGTGGGCTGTAGCTTGTTGTATGCTACAGGGCCATTGAGACCTGTTACTAGCCACCACTTCCCTGTTTGTAAGGTTGATGCCACCCCTCTTAAGGTATACTTTCACAGTGTCCTTGTAGTACTTCCTCTGTCCTCCTCAGGTCCTCTTACCTTAACTGAGTTGAGAGACAAGGACTTGCTTCAGGAGATGTGTCAGCCATCCACACACAGTGGCCAGCTCAACAGAGTTGATGGTTCATGATGTTGGTTATGTTAGCTGCAGAGAGGATGGTAGCATTGGTGCAGTGATCTTCCCATCTAATGGAAAGGATCTTCCAGTGGCAACACTTATGGAACCATTCCAGGTGCTTAAGATGGTTTCAATATGTCACTCAGGTCTCGCACCCATAGAGGAGTGTGGGGATAACCACTGCATTGTGGACCAGGATCTTAGTTTCCATCTGCAGATCTCAGACAGCAAAGCAGTTTTCTGAAGGATTCGCAAATTCACTGTTTGATTTTTACATCAAGACTGACTGACTGGGAGAGGTGGCTGCCAAGGTATAGGAAATGCTCAACACTCTCCAGGGGTTCTCCATCAATGGTAACTTGTGCAGGGAGGGGGGAAACTTTTGCTGGGGTGGGCTGATGGAACACCTTGGTCTTTCCAATATTAAGGGAGAGTCTCGGGTTATGATAGGCACCTGTAAAAAGATCCAGAGTGGCCTGCAGATCAGTCTCAGTATGCATGAGGATAACACCATCATCAGCATACTGAAAGACAGTGATGTCAATCTTGGTAACTTTCATTTTGCTGTGACAGCGTCACAGGTTGAAAAGCTGAGCATCCATTCAATACTCAACCCCAATTCCAGGATGAAGGTGATCACAGATAAGAATCAAAATCACAGCAAGATAGATGGAGAAAAGGGTCAGGGCAATGATGCAACACTGCTTGACAACAGGTAAACGGGGCTGTCTCTTATTCATTGCAAAGGACTGTGGCAGTCACCCTGTCATGGAGTAGCCTGAGGATGCTGATGAACTTGAGTAGGCAACCAAACTTGCTAGCACCATGACCAAAACAGGTTGGGGGTCATGATTAACCACAAGATGAATATGAGCCACCAATGCAATATTGCAGCTGGCAAAGTAATCAAAAATCTGGCTTGCATCTCAAGCAAGACCCAGAATGTCACCCTCCCACTTTATTCAGCCTTGGTGAGGCCACAGCTGGAGTACTGCATCCAGTTCTGGGCTACACAATTTAGGGAGGATGTGGAAAAGCTTGAAAGAGTCCAGAGGACATCCATGTGCATGATCAGAGGGCAAGAGAACAGGCCTTGTGAAAAGTCTGTGAGCTATGGAATTCTTCAGCCTGGAGAAGCACAGACTCAGGGATGGCATGGTGGCAGCCTATAAGTACATCAGGGGTGTGCATCATGATCTGGGGAAATACCTGTTCACCAGAGCACCCCAGGGGATGACAAAGTCCAATGGTCACAAGCTCCTGCAAGACTGTTTTAGGCTGGACATGAGGAAAAACTTCTGTACTGTCCAAGCCCCCAAGGTCTGGAACAGACTCACCCCAGGGGTGGTGCAAGCACCTACTCTGGACACTTTCAAAAAAACATTTGGACGCTTATGTTGCTGGATCCTTTGACCCTAGCTGACTTCCTGCCCCTTGGGCAGGGGGCTGGATCCAATGATATTTTGAGATCCCTTCCAGCCCTTATATCCTATGAAACCTAGCTAAAACCTTCCATAAGGCTTCATGACTGATGGAGTTGAAGCCCTTGGTTAAGTCAATGAATGTAAGCAGCTCCTGGTGTTGTTCTCTACAATTCTCCTGGATCTGTCATGCAACAAAAATCATGTTGGGGGTAATCTGTCATGGGATTCTGGAAGGACATCTTTGGCAAGGGGGAGGAGGCAATTCAGAAGGATGCAAGTAAGAATCTTCCTGGCAATGGAGAGGAGGGCAATGTCTCAGTATTTCCCCCACAGACTTGTCCCCTTTCTTGAAGATGGTCACAACATTGGTGTTCTTTAAGTCAGGTGGGTCTTCCTCGTTAACCCATATTTTGATGAAGTTGGTAAAGTTTTTGCACTAGTGCTGTCCCACTAGCTTTTCAGAATTCTGCAGGAATGCCATCTGG
>NW_005843069.1:10882-21743 GCF_000455745.1 Alligator sinensis
CTGGTGTGTTATTGTTCTTGGTTTGAGTGACGGCACACCAGACTTCCTTGGAGGATGGGGGATATCAGCAAGAAATTCTATTACTTGGTGCTGAGGGATGGACTTGATGCTGGAGCTGAGACCTCAGATTCATGGTTGAGCAGAATCTTGAAGTGCTTCTTCCAGCATTACTTAATGCAGACACTATCAGTGAGAAGGGTGGAGCTTTCCTGGGATTGCACAGGAGTTGGGCCATTGGAACACGGCCTGTAGATAGCTTTTTTTTGCTTGAAAGAAGCTTCTCATGCCATGTTGATCAAAGAGACCCAGAGTTTTGCTGGTGTTCTCTTGCCACCACTGGTTCCTGATGTCCCATAGCCTCTTCTGAAGTATAGCTCTAAGCCGGTGGTCAGTGTCCCATTTTTGCTGATTGGAGGGTTAATTTTGCCAACTGCAAATGAGGTTCTCTTTTGATGGATAAAAGCTAGGATTTCCTCATTGGTTCAATGAGAATAATCTTGGTTACAGTAAGTGGAGTAACCAATTAATTCGGTGCATGCCTTGTGAATAATGTTCCTAAGCTCCTCCCAGTGTGCCTGGATGTCCTTAATGTCATCAGGCAGGTCAAAGAGCCTCTCAGTAAGGTGCTGCTGAGGATTCTTATATGTAGCTTTGTCTTGGAGTGCCTTGCAGTTAAATCTCTTCTGCATTCCTTTCAGTGGTTTATGGTGTTGTGGTACAAGCTGCATGTCCATCATTGATCTGACTAAGTTGTGGTCTATCCAACAGTCCTCTGCACCTCTCAGGTCTTGGGTGATATCAACATCAGTATGATCATGGGCTCTGACAATAATTTAAGAAGATACCACTGATTGGAGTGTGGGTGTTTCCAAGTGGTCTTATATTTGTCGCTCTGTCTGAAGATGGTATTCATGATGAGCAAGTCATGCTCTCTATAGTTGCTGAGGAAGAGGATACCATTGGAATTGACTTTTCCCACCCCCTCTTTCCCAATGGTGCCACTCCAGAGTTCAGAGTGTTGCCCAACTCTTGTGTTGAAGTCACCCATGAAGATAAGCTTCTCTTCCTTGGTAGTGGCAGTCAGGACTGTGTCAAGAGCACAATAGAACTGTTCCTTGTTGACTTCTTTATCGTCAAGTGTGGGTTGTTATTAAGCTTGAGGCAGAGTCATAAGTCATTCATTAATGCCCACAGGGAGTTCTGAAAGCTGACTAACAATCTTGTTCTTGATGGCAAAGCCAACCCTGTGAATATGCCTCTCTTCACATTACTTTCCTTTCCAAAAAAAAGGTGTAGCCACTTCCTTCTTTCAGTTGGCTTTCACCAGCCCAGCAGGTCTCATGTAGGGCAGCAATATCAATATCATATCTTGCAAGTGTCCTAGGAAGTTCTTCTTTCAGGACACTCACTATTCATGGAATCCATATGAGTGTGGATATTCCATGTGGTGAATTTCAGTACTTTATTTTGCTGGTTTCAGATGCAGGTAGTGATCCGACTGGATGTAGCAATCTGTGGGGGTGGGAGAGGGGGGTTAAGACAGCCTATGTTTAGGGCATCTCTTCTAACCCCTTCCATGTTCAGGGTAATTGGAAGGGATCCTAAAGAGGATTGATCAGTCACAGCCACAACTGAATTGTACTAAACACAAAATGACCATCACATGAACACATGCATATATTGTGACTGGGGACTCCCAGAGATCACTTTTCCTGTCCCCACCACCAATCATCCATTGCCACAGGACTTGGTTTGTGGGAGATGTTAACATCCTTGGCAGAAGCTTGTGTGAGATCTTTTAATGTGGTGAAGTGAGTGTGAAAGTAACAACCACAGGAACTTGACAGGAGGGACCCCTGAACCCAATTACAAGGATGTCCAAGATAACAGCAGTAAACCATATCCTGCTGCAGCCCTCTTCCACCTTCACAGCCACAGAGGACCAGCAGGTCCTCAAGTATGCCTCTTCCGGAGTTTGGACCATTCTTAGTCTGGGACCTCTCCTCACACCAGTTTGCCAGGGGACATCCTACCAGGAGTATAAGACTCCAGATGACATAGCTCTGAAGGTCTTTGGAACACACAAGCCTCTCTACCATGATAAGGTTACAGTCCAAGGAGAGGGCTAGCTGGAAGGACAGGTGTGGTGGCAACAACATTTCTCTTCTCTAAAGATATCACCACATTACTTCCAGAAATTCAGTTCTATTACCTGAACAATATTTGCAACTTCACAGCAATTCCTTTTCAGATATAGAAGGGTTAAGATGTATATGCCAGTCTTGGTAGCAATGTCCTACAAAAATTATGGTAACTTTATTAAAGACCTCTTAGAAAAACATGCATCTGCAAATACTACACTTAATAAAAATTCCAGTGAGCTCCTCCCTGAAAATAGTGTTGTGATTTTTCTTGAAAGAATCTGTAACAAAAAGAATTGAATATTACCAGTAAAAGAGAATTTGTAATTGAATCATTCTATCCTAGCCATCCAGCAGCACCAGTTTTCTTGTGCAGACAATTCTAGCCATTGCAAAACATGACCTTTTCTGTTCTAATTATAACTATAAACCTCTTTGTTAAACTCAGCTCTTTGCTATGGTGCATTTTTCATTAAAATGCATATTAAATATCCTTTTACAGTTTTTGTTTGTTTGTTTGTTTGTTTGTTTTGTTTTTTCAAAAAACATTTGTAAATTTGTTTTGTTTTTTTTTAATTGATGTGCTTATATTTTCTGCTTTGGACCTTAGCCTCACTGAGTCAAGATCTTAATATTTTTTGTAATTGTTTGAGTTCTACCATCATGTCTATGGATTCTTAGTAGGTAATATTGTTTCTCACTTGAACCTATTTTTTGTTGTTGTTGTTGTTGTTGTTGCTGGGCAGTTTATTAGTGAAAAAAAAATTCTGAAATAACGCTATTGTATAGTGTAGGGAGAGTGTATTCTATATCTATAGCTCTTCTAAGTTGCCTTTCACTTTTCTTGTTTTCAGGTTATTACTCTACCAACTGTTTAACTGTTCCAGCTGAAATTTTCCATTTTGATGTCTGCCCCAGGCTGAATTTTAGTTATTTATTTTGCAAGCTTCATTTAACATGGATAAGCTATCTCTAAGAATGTTAGGGTGATCTTGCCCATGTTTAGAAAAAAATCTTACTCTTTGTTTAACAAGATCTAGCACTTCTGTATTTTGGAAGATGAACGTGAAGCTTGATATGGTGGCTTAATAGTTTGGTTGCCCTGATACTAGGGCTAGGCCTTTTGCCATCCCTATGGAAATTTCTTAAATTTGGCCTATTAAGACTCTGAAACATGCAAATGTTGTAGTTCAGCAGAGACTGACTGGATTTCAGGAGCTAAATTCTCTAAAGATTTCATCTGCATTGGATATGTTCCAGCTAAGGGCTGAAGGAAGTGAGCAAGAATTTCCCATTTCCATAAGGCTGAGGGAGGGATACTGTGGTACTAAACACCATAACTGGTGTCTAGGGAGATGGGTTTTTTCCCGTGCTCTTGATATCGCATTGCTGACTGCTTAGGAGCAAGATGTAGTCTATTCCACATACAGAAGAGAAGAGTGGGTTTGGGATAAGAATACAGGGGGGTGGGGGGGACAAAACGTTTTCAAGCACCAAAGGGAAAAATAGAAACTAGAATATATTGGAATGGTTGACAGGTGTGGTAGGACCACAGGGTTTAGATGCTGAGAGGTAAGAGGAGTTGGAAGTTTGGATAGAAGCAGAACTGGAGGGAGCCATGCCATAATGTATTTATAACCACTAAACATAAGCACCTCCAGACAGAGAAATTGAATCCAAGAATCCTCAGATTCCATGTTTCTCTGCTGTCAGGCAGAGAAACTTCTGTCAGGTGCTAAAATTGCTCATAAAATGAATTTCATGCCCTTTAATGGATGGTTGACATAGGATAACAGCCTACTAAGACTGTCAATTACTGCATTAGCTCATGTGATAGAGACCTAGGGCATTTGTAGATGACATGGGGGTTTAAATTTGAAGCAATCGTGTTTTAAAAAATAAAAATAAAAAAAAAACACTTCAATTTTAAAGTGAAGTAAACCTCCATGTGATGTACACCTGTTTCCTGACCTGCCTCTCTGGCAGTAGGGAAGGAAGAGAGAACTGCTGGTGGGCTGAGCAGTCCCTGAGCTGTGGTAATCCAGAGGAGGGAAGGGGAGGAGGGAAGCAAAAGGCCCCCACAGCTCAGGCAGGCAGGAAGGCTCCAGGGAAGAAGAAAAAATCAAGCTTGCCACTTTTTTTTCCTTCAGTGCATCCTGCCTTCCTGGGCTCCTGCTGGGCTGCCTGCTGGGGCTGTCTGCGCAGCTCCTGAGCTGCTCAGAGGCTGGTGATTCCCTCCATGGCTGTAAGGTAGCAAATTAAAACTCCTTAGAGTTGTTTTAGTTTGCTGTGCCCCAAAGTCATCTAAGGTACATTATGGCACCAAATTTGCTACAGTGGCTGGAATTAACCCACAATATGCCACCAAATCAGCAAACTCATGCAAACAGCAACACTATTAAAGCATTGCAAAAGGTCACTTAACCCGCTTTAATGTGTTGTCTGCAAATGCCCCTAGGCTGTGGATTTGAACCTGGTTGATCACTTGTGGAAAAAGCAGCATCATTCTACATTATGGAATTTGGGAGAGAGGGAAGGATCAAGGCAGGGTTTTGGGGTTTGCTTTTTGTTTTTGTTTTTTTTAAACCCAACAATACTAGGTATACAAAAAGGAAAAAAAAGTTGCAAAGCTGAAAAGTTAGGAAATGTCTCCTTGTGCGTAGTTAAAAATGGGATAATAGCAGCTAATATCACAAGAGTTTTTGTGAAACATTCAGATACTTTACTATGAGCACCATAAAATATCTATGGGAAATTCTCTGTCCAGTGCAGGTTTTGTGTGGCATGTACTAAATAAAGCCAGTGGTCATACCTTGAATTAGGGAGATGAAATGAAACCGTATATAATGAACCCTTCATTATATAATAAGGTGGGGTCATATGCACTAAATAGTCTGTGATGTAATTGAAGAATCTCATGCCCTGCAACAGTACTGAAATCATATTGTACAGACAATCTTAATTCTTTCTCATTTTCACAACCATGTTCATAATTAATCAGATCTTTAACTTCTCACTAGACCAGAATACATGCAATGGTTGATGTAAATTTAACAATTGGATAATTAACAATTGCCTCTTGGCAATTTAATTATTAAGAAAAAATACTAGCTGTTTACATGTGTTATCTGCTTGCCAAATCATCTCCTTCAGGTTTTTATTTAACATTCCAAACTGTAATGATCAAATGATCACATGGTTTTGATAGTTCTATTATATAAGTACACAAGAACCATAGTGGGTTTGTATGCATTATGTACATTACAGGTTTCCCTTGCCAACTGCAGGGGTTAAGTTCTGGAAAGTTGCTATGGTTGGCAAACTGTGGTTGGTAAAATTAAGAGCTTATGCGAAAAATGGGGTTAGGGACTTGGATTCTGCATTTGCCTCTTCCTCGGGGAAGGGGAGGGGTGGGGAGGGACATGCCGGCTAGCCCCGCGCAGCACACCATGACCCTTCCCCCACCCCCACCCATCTGAATGGCGGGCAAGGAGATCTCAGTGCAGCTTCTCTGCTCCCTGCCATGCTGGGTCATGAGGGAAGGAAGCAGGGCAGCAAGGAACAGCATCCGTGGCTGGGTTGGGTCATGGGACAGTCCGAGCCCAGCAGCAGTCACCCACCCGCACCCCTGGATGAGCCACCAGGCTTGGATTGTCCCAGGACCCGGCTCATCTGGGGCTCCATTTGCCAAGAAGCCATGCAGGGATCTCCTCACCCACCGCTGTTCTCCCTGAGCTGCCCCAGTGATGCGCCTCCTGTGCACAGGGCTGCACTTAAGACAGCGGCTCTCCCCCAGATGAGCCACCTGTGAACCCATCCTGCACCCTGCTGGGGCCCTGCAGCCCCAAGCACCACCTGGCTGAACAGCAGCCTCAACTCTGCCCAGCTTCCTCCTTACAGGGGCCTCCAGCCCCCTCCTCACCCACTTACCTGCTGAAGCTGCTCTGCAGGCTGCCAGGGGCCTTGTGCCTGTACTGTCCATGCACATGGCACCCCCCATCTCACCACCTTCCCTCCACTCCCTCCAAGCTCCCTTCAGGCTGCAAAATCCACCAGTTTCTCTGGTAAAATGAGAGAGATGCATGGTTGGGGGGAGGGGGGGGGTTTGTTTGTTTTTTGTTTTTGTTTTTGCCAAATAACAGCTAACTTCATTGGAGTCACGGGTACTGTACTTCTCATTTGTTTTTTCTCCCAGTTTCTTCATGGTTTTTGCAGTTTGCCCTTAATCATGGCCTCCTAAGCAAGTGAGTGGTGAAGGTGAACAATTTGTGACGAGGACAAGGAAAGTGATGTCCTTGGAAACAAAATTGGAGTTGTTGGATCATCTAGCACATTGAGAGAGTGGCAAATGTAGAGAGGCATTTTCATGTGAATGAATCCACTGTGAGAAACAAAGAAAAGTGAGGCTGCTATTGGGGCTAATGTTGTGAGTGGTACACCAGGAAGTGTTAAAGTGACCTTTATGCTGTGCGATCATAGCTTAGAAAAAAATGGAAAAAGCTCTTAGCATCTGGATTGAAGACCAGACACAGAGAAAAGTGCCTTCGAGCAGCCAAGTGATATGTGAGAAGGCAAAGTGAATTTACGATCACAGCATCCAGACTTTGGGGGGGTGAAGGCACAAGTGAACATGTAAGTTTTCAAGCCAGCAAGGGGTGGCTTGAAAACTCTAAGAGGAGACATAAGCTTCACATTGTGGAGCCTATGGGGGAATTGACTTCAGCAGGCCACGTAGCCACTGCCTAGTACCTGCCTGAGCTGAGGAAGCAGCTTGAGGAGAAGGAAACTATGTGGGGATCTCCTTACCTGCAACTGTTCACCCCGCATTGCCCTGGCAACATGCCTCCTGCACATGGGGCTACATTGAGGGCAGCAGTGCAGGGCTGCACACCTCAGACCAGTGACAGGCACAGGAGTTGCATTGCTGGGGCAGCACAGGGCAAGCAGCAGCAGGTAAGGAGATTCCCGTATGGCTTCTTTGCTCCCTGCCATGCCAGGTCATGGGGGAGGGCAGCAGGGAACAGCAACAAGTGGGCCTGCTGTTCCTTGCCTCCATGGGTAGAGCAGCTCACTGCCCCTGAGCACACCTCCAGCAGGGCTGAGAGCCACCTCTGGCTGGGAGAGCAGGGGCAGTGGTGGGGGAGGAGAGGCATGGACAGGACCAGGAGGTTGGTGGGTTGATGTGCCACCGCAGAAAACCGTGGTTACTGAAAACTGTATACTGTGGTAGCCAAAACAGTATACAGAATATTAACCATGGATACGCAAAACCATAGTTGGCAAGGGAAACCTCTATAATATAACCTATCTACATATTTGTCTATGATCAATTAAGAATGTATAATTACAAGCTAGCGAAACAGTACTTGCAGAAAGAGCTAATTAGAAATTCAAGTCCAACACTTCAGAGGTGACTTCCTCTAATCTCATCCTTAGGCAATGGAAGCATATCTTTTGTAATTAATTTTGACGCTTTTTGACCAATCAGTCCTAGAATAGTTGTCACTCCAGGCTATTCATGTCTCAGTTTCATTGGATATCTTGTAGCTAGCTTTCATAAACTATATTACCATACCATAATTTAGCTGTAAGTTTCCATTCTGTTTTTCTTGTACTTTGAGTCTATTTTCTTAAGCCAATTGAAATAAAATATTGTGTGTGTACGTACACACACACACACACACACACACAATATAATATAATATATAGTCAGACCTTCTTAGATGCATGCATCTCTAGTGCATAAATAAATTCAGTTTGTTAATCAACCATAAAAATATATTTTCTAAAACTGTGAATCTTTAATCCCTCCCCCACCTCAAACTAGGAACACTTCAAGTTGCACTGGGAGTCTCTCTAAGAAACAACTACCAATACTAGAATGTAGTTCTTACAAACATAACTTCATGCTCAAACTATTAAGTAAATCATGATGTAGTACAAAAGGCTGTCATTTGCACATGAATTGCTCCTATTGATGTTTAAGGCAGAACTCAGTCCAATAAGACAGTCTGTCAATCAAATATTAGAAGAGAACCTGTGCAACCATTCAGCATCATTCAACTTTTATGTTGAAATAAAGCCTTAAGAACTGTAATTTACTCTATTGTGTTTGAATGTGAATAATGGTCTATTTATATATAAAAGTTTTCCCATGAAATAGCTTACAAAATCTCTGGTCAACATAAAGGATTTGATAGATAAACATATATCTATAATTCAGAAAAAGAAAAAAAAATCTGCCCCATAAAATGCTAACAAAGAAGTAGGGACTTGGTATCTAGTTGCAATGTATGAATGTTGTTTTTTTGTTGTTTTTTTTAAACTTACTATTCAGTTTGTCATACATGATTCATTCACTTTAAAGATGGCATATGTTTTTTTTTGGTTTGTTTGTTTTTTTCCAAATGGGATCGGTGCAGATTTCTCAAACTAACTTCATAGATACAATATGTGCCACTAGTATAGGCTGATGAGGGTTCAGAAGGCAGTGTAAATTAAATTACTATTTTCTGTTGATCTGAAAGGTAAGACCACAATTTTATAATGAGACCATGGATTTTTATGGTGATACTGAGACTGATGTCTGGGTTGCAAAGGGGGAGGTAGATATTTAAAGGATCCATTGTCCTGAATAGCCATGTCATCTGTTGTCACTTCTGCTGTGATGTATGCATTTAACAGGCTGAAAGATTTATTGATGTTTAGCTTGATTGTCTGACATGCAAAATAACAGTATATCATTGATCTTGTACTTAGACATATGATCAGGGGGGTTGTTTTGGGGGGACGTTTGTCTTTTGCGGGGGGGGTTGTTTTTTGGTAATTGCTGGATACTATGAGGCCGACTCTCTTAGAAGTCGAATACTCAAAGTTCATATTTGCCTGAGATGTCGAGTTCCTGAGATGCTACATGTAAAAATATTCTGTATTTGTAGATAGACTTATGGATTTAAATGTCCAAAGAGAAAATTGAGAAACAGTGGGATTAAGCTGTCATTAATATGAAAATTGGAAAATATAATTATGACTGCTGTTTGTTATATATGATACACTTCTTTGATGCATTATATTTTTTTTCTTAATAGATTCCTCAGTAAAGGAGCAAGACAGTATAGCATAGTTTCTTGTGGGGGTTCACCAAAGATTAAATCTATTTGATTATAATGTAAGATAAACAGGATTTTGCTCATGTGTGCATATATGTAACTGATCTGTAGAGTCCCCCAATGCCTGAAGAAGGATATTTGTGCCCGAAAGATTGCAAAGAACTTTTTTCCAACTATTTAGTTGGTTTAATAAAAGATATCACATCTACCCAAAGACCCTTGCCTGATTTAAAAATGTGTTATCCAAATCTGAATGAACTACTCCAAAGAAATGAGAAGAATGGCAAGTACAGTGGAATCCTCTTGATTGTTTTACAAATGTTCTTGGACCTGACTCTGTCCTTGGGCCAACACGACTACAAGCAACAACCCTACAATATTTCTAATTGGGTACTGACAAAGAGGAAAAAGTTCAGAAGATGACAACAACAGATTAAAAGCTTGGAAACTTGGATCTATGAGGAAAGGTTAATAGAAAAGGGCAGTCAGACTCACAAAAAGGTGAAGGGAGATATAACTTTCTACAAGTGCATAAAGTAAACTAGGATCAATTAGCTCTATGGCCACTGTGCAAGGAACAACAGTAGTCTGCAACAGGGAAAAATTATATTAAACAAGACTATTGGGTTTGCCCGTGAGGGAGGCTCAGAAAGAAAGTGTGGTAGTATAGGCTCTCTTTAAACACCAATAGGCATTACAGGTTACCTTTAAATCATTCTAAAGGCACTTTAAGCTACAGCATCCATATTTAAAGGATGTTTAAATTGTGCTAAATATTAGGGCTATGAAAAACTTTGCCGGCTGTTTTGATTCAACACTGTTTTGACTCATTTCGAGCTTGAAACAGCAAAATTGAATCAGAACAAAGGACTTTGAAACAGCCTCAAAACAATGAGACTAGTTGAAGCATTTAGAAAGTTTTGAAACATTTCAAGTTTCGAAGCAGCCAAAAGCCAGGTGGTGGGACACGGGGGAGAACCAGGGCTGTGCTCCCAGCAGCAGCCAGGAACACAGCCCTGGCTCTCCCTGCCTTCCTGTAGCCCAGCTGCAGAAGCTAATCAAAGAGCAGGGGAAGGGAACTGAGCCCAGGCTCACTTCCCTTCCCCAGTGCTGCAATCAGGTTGGGGAAGGGAACTGAGCATGATTGCTCAATTTCCCCTCCCCAGCCCTAAGATTGGGCTGGGGAAAGGAACTCAGCCCAGCTGGGCTGACTTCTCATCCCTGGTGGTAGGATGGGGTTGGGGAAAGGAAATTGTAGGGCTGGGAATGGCAACTCAGCCCAGCTGGGCTGAGTTTCATTCCCCAGTGTGATCACAGCACTGGGGATGGGAACTCAGCCCAGCCTGGCTGAGTTCCTTTCCCCAGCCCGATCTAGTGTTGGGAAGGGGAAATGAGCAATTGGGCTTAGTTCCCTTCCCCAGCTCCCTGGTCCTAGGTGCCAGCACTCAACTTCCATCCCTCATCCGGTGGGCAGATTGGGGACCCACTGCCCTGGGAGGATTGGCACATCCTCTGCAGCCCTCCTGGGGTTGTGGCCACCCTCTGCCTGCCAGATGAGAGAAGCTGTTTCAAGCTTCCCCATTATAGCAAATGGATGAAACATTGAAAGAG
>NW_005843069.1:21774-46740 GCF_000455745.1 Alligator sinensis
AGTGTTAAAACAGCCTCACTGTTTCAATAAAGTGAAAAGGAACAGCTGTTTTGAATCAAAATGAAATGCTGTTCTGTCAAAACCTCAAAAGTCAAGTCAAAATGGAATGGCGTCATTTTGCACAGCCCTACTAAATATCCCCTAAGCCTCTTAAAGTTACACTGCTCCAGGCAAGTGTTATATTTGAGTCATTTTACCCAGCTTGACCTAGGCTACTGGTAGTCTGGTCCTCAGAGGTACAGCAATCAATTTTCCATCATGCAGCATCCCAGGATCCATGATGCTCACCTTCTCCACCTGTTTCTACTCTCCCAAGTTTTACTGCCTGGGGCAGGCAAAATACAGCCCACAGGACCCCTAAAAAATTTAGAAAAGGTATACTTATCTGCTCCTGGCTGCCTGTCCAAGATAACAGGAGCCAGGGGAAGTAGGACTTAAGGGCAACCAACAGGACTTACCAGCAAGGCCAGCCTGGCCCCCATACTCAGCCACATCCCACCCCCTCAACCAGAAATCTCTGCCTGCTGCAGATTCTGGGCTGCTCTAGTACTATGTGGCCCCTGGCTGCATCACTGGACCGTGGGAGCATGGGGCCAGGAGTGGGTGGGTGTATATGGGGGGGGGGGGTGCATCCAATGAGGGAAGGAGAGAGAGAGGTTGTTTATAGGGTGAGTCCCATCCCCCCCACCATACACATGCACCCCCCCTTGTACAGCCATACCCACCCACACCCTCCCCCACACCCCACATGCCCCTACACTAACAGTCCTCCAAAAACCTATAGCTATGCCCCCCACCCACCCACAATATACAAGAGTAAGACTTCATTTTAAGCTATTGTGCAGTCACCTCTTTGTATGCTACACAAACACATGTCAATCTGGAAAAAAATATTTTTGAAATCAAAATAATAAATGCTGTACATATTTTCTTTTTAGAATGTAATTTGGTATTTTTTGGATTCCAAGATGGAAAAACCTGTTGCTGAAAGGACTACTGGGAGCAAGGGGAGGGACTTCTTGTGGAAAAGGTCAGGGGTTTGAGGACAGGACTTCTGATCACAAGTTGTCAACCAGAGACAGGTCATATGTCAAGGGGAGGGGCTACCAATGCAGCCCTCAACAGCTTGCCAAAACTCAGTAAACGGCCCTCCACTGAAATAAATGACTGTCCCTAGCCTAGGGGGTGGCACTGGCCCTAAGCCAACACCTACTCCAGCCCACTTAGCACCACAATGCCAGCTCCAAGGACCCCAGAAGACCCATCTGGGCACCTGGGCTGGGGACCAGCCCTCCCCTAAAATGGCTAAGCCTTTGCCCCACATCAGGGTGGCTCTCCCCTAGCCAGGAGAATTTCAGGTGCGGGGGAAGGGGCTGCAAATTACCTCCACAGCTTCCTGTGTTCTTAGAGAGGGGAGTTGCCTAGTTCTGGGAGGTATGATTCCCCCAGGGTCACTGCAGTTAATGGCTGGCTGCACCACGCTGGAAGCAGAGCCACCAGGCAGAGAGAGATGAAGCCTAGAGAGGCATGGTTCCCCAGGCTCCATGCTGTCACTATAGTTAACCCCCCTGTTCCATGCCTATAGGAGGACCAGATTCCTGGCCCCTGGCAACACCCCTGCTCACAGGGCCCTCTTGTAGCAAGTCACAGGTGTGCCGGTCTGAGACCGCATTAAGCTGTCAGGCTGTGGTGTTGAACCCAGGCCCCCGTCCTGCGTGGCACAGCTGCTCATCCTGGTCTGTCACCTCTTCAACAAAAAACCATAGTAGACACACATAGCCAGACCCCTCCAGCTGGTCCTGGGTTCTGCTGCTATCAGCTCCCTGGAAAACTCTCCAGATACCTGAACTCACTTGCCCATGGACCCCAAATTTGGCCTGACTTTTTGGATACCTGAACTGATTCTGGTTTGACTTCTGGATACCCAATCCAGTGGGCCTTCTGAACTCATGGTCTATTGGACCCTCTTCCTTAAGGGTCATGGTTTAACTTATAAACTTCCTAATATTCTTCAATTTTACATGCAACAGTTCAACTACCTTTTGGTTTGGCATATATATATATGACTGCACATGACCATGTTTCTGATGGGAATGTCATAGTCTAATATTGGGCAGGGGGAGGGGGTCAACCTGTGACATGGATGCCACAAGTAGCTGAGGCAGCTCTGAGTGTGGCACTTTGCATATGAGAAGACAGGCACCTCAACAGCTGATTGAACAGAAGAAGGAGAGCAGAGTAGCACTGAGGGAGGGAGGCAGGGCTAATTTGTGGCACTCCTGCCAAAAAAGCTAGGCCTCATTGGTGCAATGTCTCCTCTCGCTTCTTCACTATATAATAAATTATCATATTATGGTTTAACCAATCTGAGAAAGCCAAAGATGATTCTGTGTTGTATGCAAAGATTTGTATAGCTCAGTAAAACAAGAGACAGGTTTATAATATGAGACTACACTTGTTATAAAAGGGAAAGAACAAATAGGTGCACGTATTAAAAAGGAACATTTAATAGCTTTGGAAAAATTATTTATACTATTGACACTTGAAAGAGGTGCTTTAATACTTGGTATGAAATGAAAATAATTAAGATATAAATGTTACCCACTGCTTATGAGAAGCGCACAGGTTTTTAACTGGTTCTAACTTTTCTTTGATTATGTAGGAAAGTTTTTAAAGCCAATTCTTGCATCAATGGAACTTCTGAAACCAACAGATAAAATACTAAATGGTGTATAATTCTGAGGCCTCTGCAAGTGTCTGAAATAAAGAGAGAAGACAGTAAATGGATACATGAAAGGGACATGTTGCTTTGTCTGACATCACTGATACAATGACAGCTTGACATGTTTTTAAAATGTTTGTCATCAGCTGTTATAGTTCTAACAATGCTGCTTCAAAGAATGTGTATTAAAAGTATTAAAAATATTTACAGAATTCATTGCATGCAGCTTTGTATATATTCAACAATGCACCACTCACTGTTGCTGTATTTTTAGCTGTCATTACTATAATAAACACTAAACCTGTATTTCAAGGTAGTAATACACACCATACAGTAATTTCAATTTCTGTGTTTTATCACATTTGGACACATTACTAATAGCCTGTACTAAGGGTGGGGTTAGGTATAACTTTTAGCATATAGGGTATGGTCTAAAGAAATCAAGAAAGAATAAAAATGCTTTAGATCCAGAGTCCTACTAATTCAGAATTTGTGTAAATCTTGTCATAAAATCTGATTTTGAGATTATTAGGTCGCTGTGACAACAGTTATGATTTTCTGGATGCATTAGATTCCCAGGACTCTCTTATAAACTCTCTCTATAATATTTTGGAATATCTGTCAGCCTGGAGTTTTTTTGGTGTAACAATGAAGATTCATCCATTCAAAAGGTCTACTGCAAAAACAGATAATATATATATATATAGGACTGATTGACATTAATATGCAAACCACTCAGCTGCCTAAAATGAAGCATCACATTTCACATATTCAGATCAGGCTTCTTAGACATTCTGGGGATGATAGTCATTACTCACTGTGCCTGTGCCATATTATGAGCATATTCCAGCAAATCAAAGTGTGTCTGCACACTCCACTTATTTGAGATCTGCACAGCTATTCTGAATAAGTAAGATATGTGCCAACCATATTTGTGCAAAAAGGCAATGAATTCTACTATAAATATAATACAGTTCACTCTTAATTAGCTGTTTGTCTGGAAACCCAGTTCTGAAACTTTCCACCTTGCAAGTAATCCTTATTCATACAGTTAGTTCTATTACCTCTTTTAGTCAGTATTTTTGATGAGACCATCAAAACTAATATTGGCTAGTAATATTTTAAAGTGCTTCTACGGTCAGTGTGGTCTATTTGCAAGATATTTTTTCTGCTGTTGAAAATAGAATAACTGTTATAAGATTGTTGCCTTATAAGAATCCATGAGTCCTGGTGAACATAAACATGACATTTGCATAGGTATGGCCATATAATTAGCAAAGCATATTGATTGGTTGTACCTATAAAAGTCAAACCACAAGAGATCGAGACAATACTTTACTTTCATGTTATTGTTTGAAATGCAGGAAAGTCATGCATGATGCTAACTTTACCTTTGCATTACCTGCTCCTCAAGAAAAAGGTGCTGCTCGATTTTTGTTATTTTTATTTCATCTTTCTTAACATATGCTATAAGAGAATAATTCTCAAAATAAGAAAAGGAAAAACATTTCTTATATAATATCTTGTGTTATAGTAGTCTCTTCTGATTTTTGTGTGTATTCTAACATAATAGCCTTACTTAATTACACTGCTGTGCTTCTGTGCCTCAGGTTTCTGAAAACAGGATGCGTGGGATATTCTCCTAATCTTAGTGCAAAACAGATTTGGAGAAGAAAACAGACAAAATCAAGTTAAAGGGGAAACTTGAAGACTGAACTGAATATAGAAGCCATGGATATAACTGTGTGGATAGGGCATCTGATTACCTGGGAGAAATGTTGGGGGCTTCTGTGGAGAAACAGAAAAGGACAACAAAGATATAAGCAGAAAAAAAACCATAACTTTTTATGATATTACTGGCTTCTATGAATGATATACTAATATACAGCTTTGTAGTTGAAAGGAAAGGTAACATGGCATTGATACTAGTTTTCAATTTCATTTTCCAAATAGGGCCATTAATCAGGTACACCTTAATAATGGTAAAAAGAATTGTGCTGGAAGAAACCAAACATCCATGATGGATAAATGCAAGATGCTCCACCTTGGGAGATAAAACCCACATCATACTTATAGGCTCAGCAGTGCTACACTCACTAGCACCATCACCGAAGGAGACTTGAGAGTCCTGATTGACCACAAGATGAAAATGAGCCACCAGTGCAATGCCGCAGCCAGCAAAACAAATAAAACTATAGTTTGCATCTACCAACGCATGTCAAGCAAGACACAAAAAGTCATCCTCCCGCTTTACTCAGCCTTGGTGAGGTCACAGCCAGAGTACTACATCTAATTCTGGGCTCCACACTTTAGAAAGGATGTGGAGAAGCTTGAGAGAGTCCAGAGGAGAGCCACGCACATGAATAGAGGTCAAGAGAACAGGCCTTATGAGGAGAGAATGACAGCCATGAGGCTCTTCAGCTTGGAGAAGCGAAGGCTCGGGGTGACTTGGTGGCAGCTTATAAGTATATAAGGGGTGTGCATCAGGAACGGGGAGAACATCTGTTCACCAGAGCACCCCAAGGGAAGACAAGGTCTAACGGTCAAAAACTACTGGAAGACCATTTTAAACTGGACATAAGGAAAAACTTCCTTACCACCCAAGTTTCCAAAGTCTGGAATAGACTCCCCCCAGAAGTGGTGCAAGCACCTACTCTGGATACCTTTAAGAAACACTTGGATGCTTATGTTGCTGGGATGATCTGACCTCAGCTGACTTCCTGCTCCTTCGGTAGGGGGCTGAACCAGATGATCTCGCTTTAGCTTTTATTTTCCCAGAGCAAACTTTACTAACACACCTAAAGTTCTGCTACTGAATTTGCTCCAAGGCAGTGCCATCTTGTCTAATGTGAGTGTCTTGGCTGGGTGGGCAAAATGGACGATCCGGCTGGTAGCCAGACTCCATTTCCCAGCAGCCCCTGCTGGCATGGTTGGGGGCAGTCACCATGGTGACCCCAGCCGCAGCTGTGCTGTACAAAGGTAAGGCTGGGGTTGCCATGGAGACCAGCCCCAGCTGCACTGGCAGGGAGCACGGCAGTGCAGGACAGGGGCCTGCTCAGGAACTGCTGGGATCTTGTGATGAGGGCAGCATGGTCTGGAGCCAGAGCAGAGCTGTGATCTGTAGCCTACATGCGCTGGGCAGGGGTGCACAGGCAGGAGATTGTGGTTCTTCCCCTGTTCCATACCAGGCTGTCACTATTGCAAGGAGCCAGAGCAGAGCCATGATGCCCTGCCTGCACATGCCTGCTGGGAGCATGCAGGCTACAGATCACAAGCTTCCCCCATCACAATATCCCAGCAGCTCTGGAGCAGCCTCCTTACCTGATCTGCTGCACACCCTGCCAGCATGACTAGGACTGGTCTCTATGGCAACCCCAGCCTTGCACTTTCACAGGCAGCTGCAGCTGGGGTCTCCATAGAGATAGCCCCCAGCCATGGGCAGGGGCAGTTGGAAATGGAGTGCACTGCCTACCGGATCCAGCTTATGAGCAGGACTCTGCCTGTTCCTGGTTTTAGCACTCTTCTCACACCTATGGATGTTTGGGAATAATAAATGCAATAAGTTAATGAAGGTACTCCGCTTTGGAGTGCCTTCATCTGAACCCTCATGTAAGAAGGGTTCATTTGTCACACAATCGGGCACTTTATGAATCACTCTGCAGCTATGCACTTCTGTGAGTACATGGCTGTAGAGTGCCTTCAGTGCCTGATTGTGCAACATAACATCACTTCTGCCAATGCCTTCAGTCTATATGTCTGAGTTCCTCAAATGTAAAATGGGGATGGCTACTTCTTTCTCTTACAGGTTGCTTTAAAGATAAATATATTATGGTAGTGGGGCAATATAAGCATCTAAGAGACACTGCAAGCATATTGTATAACTTAATGCATTCAGATAAATGACAGGCTTAAACCCTAGGAGAGTGAGGACATTTTTTATATGCTTAAACAGAATTGCTATTACATTCTCTCCCTGCATACCTTCCTGTGAAGGCCTTCTGTAGTGAAATGCAAAATGTCCTTTGATTCCCCTTTTTTTTTTCTGGATGAAAGAATCACAACACAAATCAAAGCAAACAGGACACAAAACCTGATTAGCCAAAAGAAGTCAAAAGCATCCATCAAACTTTGTATAAATCATTCTAATTTTGTACATTCTTAAAAAAAGTAATTTCAAATTCAAACTCTAAATTAATTTCTATGCATCCTAATGGGAAAAAAATTATAAAGGACATAGATTTGTTCACCCTGTTGGAATGATTTATGATATGAAGGAAAGGCCACTTTAATTTTTAAATCTTCAACTCATTTCTAAGAAATGTCTTATGAACAAGAATTAAAGGTTCATTAGGGTTAACTAGTTCAAACTGCAAATAGTAATTACACCAATTTTGCTAACTTCTTTTAGTAACTATAATATCAAGTGGCATGCAGAAAAAAAGAACAAATGAAGAATTCAAGGGATAATATGATGGAATGAGATGTACAAAAGAAAGAAGAATGGGGAAAGTATTGTGAAGCAAACTATCTGACAGACAAGCAGTCAGTCTGTGAAGAAATCACACATTAAATCTAAGTACACCGGTACCTACAGAACTAAGAAATCTTCTGAGCTGGAAACTTGTCATCAAGGCACATGTAACAGTCCCTATAGATTGCAGGGGGAGCTGCAAAGCTGTGTCAGGACTATCATATAGTGCTAAAAATCTAGCTTGCTAAACGCATCAGACTTATAAGCTTAACCAAGTTTTAATTAAGGTCAATGAGTGGGAAAGAAACTTTGGAAAACTAAAACTACATAGTTGCAGGTTTCTGAAAATGACACAAAATACATCAGAGATGCTTGGATCAAAGATGGCTACAGAGCTGAGTTGGGTCAGGTCCTCCTGCTAAATGGCATACAAGAAAAAACATTCATTTTCTGGCACCATCACAAGCAAAGCCATCAGACAAACAGTTGCTGCTCCAAGAAGCCCCAGGGACTCAGGCACTGAAAATACATGAACACACAATCCTTTTTTTAGCAGCGTTGCTTTGTCTGAACAGCTCTAATGTCCTGACTGCAAGACCAGTCTCATCCAAGACGAATGCCAAGGAGGATATTGAATAGGGGATCAATCACTCTAGATATCCGGTTCAGTGCTCTCGCTCGACAGCATGACTTCTTCCGCTGTCAGAGACAGGATACTGTGCTAGGTGAACCATAGGTCTAACTCAGTATAGAACCTCTTAGGTTCTTATGTGCAGTATTAGGGGCTGAATGCACAAACTTTTAGAGTAGACCCATCCCAAAAAAACCAATAGACTAGCAACTAGGAAAGACAAATCCAAAATACCAATGAATTAGATCACTAATTCATCCTTTCACAAAAGTAGCAGAATTTGGGCCAGGTCAAAAGGAGGACTTGGGTGGACTTTAGTCATCTACATCTAAAACATTAATAATAATAATAATAATAATAAGCCCTGCTACTTGGTTGCTTTCTCCTGAAGACACTTGGACTTACTAGGTGCCTCTGCAATGAATGGGCTCCCCAAACACGGTTTATACCTTTTAAATTAGATAGATACTAGGGGGAAAGAATCAGAAATAATTCTGAGAACCAAAGCTGGAACTCAGGACTTTCCCTCCCAGCTATAGATTTAGGCTTCTTTTCACTTGCTTACCTTCTGGCCCTATGAATATTGCAATTTTTTGTTGTTGTTGATGCACTCTGGACCCAGGTAGGAAGGAATGAGGTTTCACTCAACCATAGACCTGGGAGGTATGGAATGGGAGTTTCAATCTCTTCCAAGTGAAAGGACCTAGAACTGAGGTCTCATCATCCCACTTGGGTGCTATATGTAGTTATGTAAAAATGGGCATCAAGACCATCCTATTTAAAAAGAATGAGTCCTGCTGCTACCTGCAGAGATACATTCCAGGCCATGAATCTCAAGTGGTTAGAGGTACCTCCCTTTCAGCTCTGGCTCAGGCATATAAGTTCCAGGAAGAGGCAGGAAGTCAGATGTGCCGCTCTCTGATTTGTATTTCTGATGATTAGCCAGCTCTAGATGCCTCCCCATTGAGCATGGGGATTTTTTTTGGCTTGCTCTTCTCAGGTGCCTCACTTCCCAATACATTGTATTGAGAACCCACATGTTTGGGTTTTGAATTCCATGTCCAGGGAGATTTAATGTTAAGGTGAAATATACATAACTAAACCAAGCTCTTGCCAAACATGGAATCTGACAACTTGTGAGAAATGGCTAATAGAAAGCATTATCAAAAGAGAGAAGATGTGAAGCCATTGTGGCCAAAAGAAGGTAAGGAGAGAGTGACAGAGACAGCATTGGTCAGTGTGATGGGCAGTTTTGTCACACGAGCAACCTAATGCTCTTTGTAGGCAGCATGACAAAAGGTAGTTTTAAGGAGGCATTTCCAAAGCAATGAATATAGGTTTCCCTCGATTTATGCGGTATGTGCATTCCCAGAGAACGGCGCATAAATCAAATTTGCATAAAGCAAACCCACTTTATAATGTAACAAATAGGGATAGGTTCCAATGGCTGTGTAGGAGGGAGGGAGTGAGGCTGGGACCAGGGAAGGGGCAGGCCACACCAAATGCTGGGAACAGCCTGGTGCCGCTGCTGTTCTGGGAACACACGCCTTCTGGGAAGAGCCCGGCACAGCCCCCCAGCCTGCAGCCCTCCCATGGGGTGTGGAGCAGCAAGTGGCACACCCCCCAGCCACTGATGGTTCCCTCTGCAGCTGGTGCCAGCTGCTCCTGGGGCCACTGCAGCAGGGGTTGGGGTGAGTGGGGCCCTGGCCCCATGGCCCTTTCCCCTCTCCCCACAACTTACCTGCTTGGGCAGGGGGGAAGGGCACCTATGCCAATCATATAAGAGTGAATTTACCTTGCATATAATGAATTATGGGTCTAAAAATGCTCATTACATAAGAGCAAATTTACATATACAGAACCCGCATAAATCAAGGGAAACCTGTATATTGTGGTTTATGGGGAGCAGCTTTGAAATATAAGGGGCATCGCAGAAGAAAACTTGAAGCTGCTTGTTTGACATTTTAACAAGGAGGCTGGCATTTTGGGTCTATCAGAGGGAAAACTTGACCTTCAAATACTGAATCATGAAATTTACACCATTAAAGTATGACTAGGAAAAACTGTTTGAGCTGGGAGAAAGGAAAGTGATACTACCATGCTGTTCAGCAACCTGTCACCAGATCAGCAATGGAAAGTAATGACAAATGTATGTAAAGGATCAATATACAGTATATTTTTCCTGTTGGGTCTGACCAGCCCCAGACAGATAGCTGTGGAGTCTTTTTCTTAATTTGGCAACATTTGAAGGTGTTTTGGTCAGGGGCAGGTCCCAGCCCCATGCCCCAATCAGGTGATCAAGGAACAGAGCTTGGAAAGAGCTGCAGGGGTGGAGTAGGTCTCAGCCCCCCACCCTGATCTGCTCACTGCTAGCTGCCCCACTGGCAGATTGGTGCAGGGGGCTGTGGACTGGAACCTGCCCCCTCCCTGCCACAGCTCTTTCTAAGTCCTCTGCCCTTTATTGGAGAGCCAGGGTCAGGAGCTCCCTGCTGCTAGGGCAGGGGGACATTGACCCTGCCCTTGCAGCAGGCAGCCCCTGGGGACAGGGTGTAATGTCCCAGTGGCCAGGAGACAGCTGTCTCCCAGCCCGGTGCTCCCTGCCAGCCCCTGGAGACTAGAGCTGTACGTGCCCACTGCAGGGTCCCAGGAAGTGGGAGCAGTTTGCCATTAGCAGCAAATCTGCTCCTGTTTCCCCATGTGTGTAGGCATCTGTGGCCTGGGATCATTTACTCATGAGTAGTTTACTGATCCTGGTTCAAATGCATGTGCAGATGCTCCCAGTTATACCTTACATTTGTGAAACAGTAATGCATTTTTTCTTTAATCTGCCCCAAGTCATTTATCTTCATTTCAGAACAAGATTAGAAGTACCTTTATTCTTTTTCTTTAAAAGAAAATGTGATTGTGATGTTGTGTTCCGAGCAGCTTCTTCCTTTTTGATCAAAGCTTGTTTCAACACATTGAGTTCACAGAGTTTTAAGTACCTATAATATAAAGACTAGCATACTTAAAAACTTAAGTCATAGTCATGGGGTCATAAAATAGTGTCAGAGGTTAGTCTCTTATGTAATACAGTATGCAGTTTAATCTATCATAGGGTCTACTGAAGTAGACTTGACTGGAAAATTTTCAGCAAAACAGATTTTTGTCAGAAAAAGGCAAAAAAAAAATTGTTTTCTTGATGTATGACAAACCACAAGCAGGTTTCTATCAGAAACTTCCATAGTTTACTGATGTTTTGGCTCAAGGTTAGGTCAGAAGCCAGACTTCCATCCTCTGCAGCTACAGTCATCCATAGGGACTAGACCTTGATGTGGTATCACAGAAGTTGTAAAATCCAAGGCGCCAGACTATCGCAGGGTTTCAAGGCTCCTGCTGAGGAATTGTGAGACTCAAAGCCTTATAAGCCCCAGCTCTTGCCTCGGCTGGACTCCAGATCCATAGCTAAGAGTGTGGAAGCCCTAAGAACTCTAGCTTATGCCAGGGCTTTCAAGTCTTTCAGACTCTCTGCCGTGGATCTGGAAGCTTGGAAGCCTTAGGGAATCTCAAAGCTTCTTGTTGCAGGTCTGGGTGGCTCTGGTTGCCAGCTCTACTCTGACTCCCAGGCCTTCTAGCCTCTCAGCTGCCTGTAAGTTCACTCCAACTGACTGGGATGTAGGAACCTAGATGCTCTGGGAACCATGGTTGAGCCAATGCCTTAGGGCTTAAATTTCCCAGCTGTTTCATTTCAGCATTTTCTAAAATAAAACATTCTAATTGTTTCAAAATGGGTTTTCCCCCCTGTGGGAATTTTGGAAGGTCTACTTCTAATTTGAGATGGAACAAAAATTATAGTTTTAGAATTTTAGAATTTCCCACAGAATGAAATTTCTGACTTCCAGTCAGTCCTACTCCGTATTTCCCTGTAATGCTCTCTGACTGTGATTTGATGCTCTTCAATAAAAGAAGAATGTGGGATTTTGAATCCAAAGCATAAAGGAATTCTTTCAGCACTGTTCAATATTACTTCAGCCTTGAAGAATTAATCTGTGGTCTGGTTTCTTCCAACTACTTGCAATAATCTTTGATAGACAATCATCAACATCCACTCAATTTTTATCAGGCTGAATTTATTTGTTGAATGTATTTGTTTTATCAGGCTGAATTTATTTGTTGTCCCAGGCAGAACATGAAGTAGATATAGTAATATATCATGGGAAAGAATTGTATTTGATAAAACAATCTTTTTCTAGGGAGTAAACCCACATAAATGTAGTAAGGAACTATACACAGAATACCATACTTCAGATCAGTGGGTGTGTCTACATGAGATGCTACATCACCATAGTGATGAGCTATGGCAATAAAGCTCATTGCTATGGTGACATAGCAACTGCAGGCACAAACTGTGATGCGCCTCATTGCTACTGTACAGTAGGGTTGGAAGCAACCTGTGTGCTGCTGGGACTGTGCGGTAGCAACAGTTATTGCACCGTCATTTAGTACCTGCTTTAGTAACAACGGGGCAGTTGGGCACATGTGTAGATGCACCCAGTATTTCCTAAATACGGAGGCCTGGAGGTCTGATGTTTTTAAATAACCTATGGTTGCTTTGCCTTTCTCCAACAGAGTGAAGGGGACTTAAAATGTACCAAAACCTTTCTGTTTAACATTTTAGTTTATGATACATATATTACTTAATAACAGACTGTTAGTCAGTTCTACTGAGTTATTGTATAATGTATTGTTACTGTTTTGGAAAGAAAATATTCATGAGTGATGGTTTTACTCATAAAGCACAGTCTGACAAATCAATCAAAAAGGCCTATAAGAGCTTCATAACCAAAACTTTTCTCTATTTAATGTTTCTCTAATACCTAATGCAATTGCATCTGTAATACCTTTTGCCATTTTTCCATTAAGAGTATTTGAATGTCTTATTTTTCCCGTGATTTTAGTTAACAATAGTTAATACACATTGTAAATTCCTTTTTCAAGAATGTTCTCTTTTTTGGGGATGCTCCACAGATAGAACTTCAATGATGTCCAATCATGTATGCATAGTGCTCTCTTCTATCATAAAATACATGAGATCTATAATTTCAGCTTTGATGCATGGCTGTAGAAGTGCTGAGATTAAAAAGCCTTGAGGTGATGTTGAGTTCATTATAGGAAACTGGCAGTGCTTCTTCCACCAGATAAAAGAAATTTAATTACTGGCATCTACAGGAGACAGTTGTGTCTACTTTGAATGTTATGATTTCTTTTATAACCTAGCTGGTTATAATTTCCGAGCTGTGCAGTCTTCCCAAATGGATGGGGTACTTCAGTCAAGCTTTTCAACAAGAAATCATCATAACAGAAATGTCTTTTCTTTATTTCCTTATCACAAAAATAAATATGAATCTGCTGTTTGAAAGGTTTCTGAAGCCTGATGGCAGAATTTCAAAGGCCTTATTTATTTGAGATTTTGAACAAAATTCTCATTCTTTATTGTCTCTGTTCATTGACTCTTTGTCTAACATAGAAGAGAACAGTATCAAAATCTCTGTGGGAATTTGTTTATTTTATTTATAATGTTTAAAGAGTTCTTTATCATCATAATTCTACAGCTTTATAAATCGATTTCATTTTGCTCTAAAAGAAACAGCAAGGCACAATCAGAGTCAGCAGATAAACGTCATGCCTGATAAATTAAATGTAAAGAAAAATGTAATCTGATGATCATCTTTTCCTAAAGAAATAAGACTTTTACATTCAGAACTCTCTCTTCAAAAAATAAACAGAATCAATGGAAGTCCTGTCAAGAATAAAATGAAGGACTGATAGTCAGAAATTAACTATAAAACAGTTTCCTTGCAAGCAATAGTGCAGGGGGAAATAAATGGCAATGTTTTGTTACAAGATGTATGCATATGTAGTGGTATACATTCTTTGCTTTTCCTGGGATTCTAAAAATCATTTTCCAAATCACTCTCAAAAGAAGCTAAGTGCTTTGAATGAGGATGGACTTAAGCATCTGTTTACATTTTAAGCACTGAGCTTTGCTGTGTTGTAGGTGTAGTGGCAGAATGATTAAGCCTTTCACTGGTGCAATATATGTGTGATTATGAAGCCTGTTCTGAACTCAATCCAAAAGCTGTTTGTGGTTGACCCAGAAATGAAAGGCTACTAGCCAAATCATTTCCCCCTTTTCACTTGCCTAAATGGTGGTTATGAAGCTGCATAATTCAGTTTTAATACATCTGCATACTTTAGGATTCAGTGTAGCTATGCTGTCCTCATACTATGCATATTCAGTAGGCTTCAATATCTCCCAGGGGGGATGGAACTGCCAAGGTCTACATGTAATGCCAGGCAAGTCTTGTAACTTTAGTTACAGAAAAAACTTAAATACTATAGCTGGTGTTAGATGCTTATTGTTTAGGGCACTTGCCCCAGAAGTAGGAGATAGGTGGTAGGCCAACTAGGGGTTTCAACCTGTATTTCCTGCTTCCCAGTAAAATGCTCTAACCACCAGGACACAAGTTAGGCATTGCCCAGAGTACCCCCAATAGAGGTCAGATGCAGGCCTGCAGGTGTCATTTCCCACATGAACCAAAAAGCAAGGTATTAACAGATACCACATGTATTTTATTGTGCTTATATGTTTTATTGTTTTATAGACAATAAGCTTAGATTTTCCCAGCCTTGTCAGCCCAGAGCAAACTGACTAGACTATGACTTTGGACAAGTAGCCCCTCAAACAATACTCAAATACAAAAGATTACTGAATTTTTATGTCAGGGTCATTTACAGTGCCTTAAGAAAGCAGGGTGAATTTGCTTCTTACAGAGTAACCAAAGTATGTGTGTATATATGTGACGGGCTAGCTGGTAGTGTTTTATCCCAGGGGTTTTGAAAGGGTAAAAGATGATTGAAGGGCTTGGGATTCCCTTTCCTCACCAATCAGGCCCCAGAGACTCAACCTCCATGTCCCCTGATTGGCCCCTTGGGTCACCTGGAGGGGGATAAAAGGGGCAGCCAGATGACTCAAGAGAGACCAGCGAGGGTGCATGAGGAAGGAGTTTCAAAGAGCTGGCAAGAGCTGGACCAGTAGGGTGGGAGCAGTTGCCCCAGAAGAGCCTGAAGGAGTGGGACTGGCAGGCAGCAGTTGGACCTTCAGCAGCACGGTGTGCGGACGGCAGGAGAGGTTCCTTGCTGGGCTCCAGGATCCCCTATGAGAGGCTGCGGCCAGTAGGAGAGGCTCCCCTGCTCCAGCAAGGATCTGAGCGGTGTCTTGAGAGGTTCCCAGCTCTGCTTCCAGCTCCTCCAAACACAGGCCAGGCAGCTTGACATGAGGCTGGGGATCCTGAAAGGTCAAGATGCCTAGCAGCTTGGAGCAGTACCAGCATTGGTGGCTGTGTGGTAAAGTTTTTGCCTACCATGTGGGAGATTTCAGTTCAAGTCCCAGCTAGGGTTAGTGAAGTAGCAGGCAGAAATTCTTGTTGCAGTGGAAAGGGGCCATTGTGCTTTCCTCCCTTCCAGGTAGCTAGGCCCTATATTCCTTATTATTTTGTATTTTGTGCCTTTTATATTTTGCCAACCAGTATTGTTTGTTCTGCTGTTTGTGTTTTATATTTTGTTAACCCTGTCTTTCGTCAACTGGATGAATATGTTTATGATTGTAAGTGTCTAACCTTTATTGAATCCTGCCCCCTCGGGGGTTGTAGTGTCCCCTATACCCCTGGTTTATACTGGCTATGTTCCCAGTACTGTTCTCTCATTAAAAGGCATATGGTTAAGTCCCCATTAGTGATCAGGCTCTACTCTGTATGGGGAGGAGAGTCCGTACACCTCCCACAGCGCTTGTGCTCCTGCTCCGATCCCGTCAACTGGAGATGGGGTACCTCTTGGAGTATTGCCCAGGTTTTTTACATATATATATATATATATACACACACACACACACACACACACACAACAGTTTTCATGAGCAGAAGCTCACTTCATCAGATTCTGTAAAAGGATGTACAACAAGCAGTGTATAAAGAGAGAGAAATCAGAATACAGAAGCCAAGGAGGAGGATGGAGGCAGGGAGGGGGCAGTGCTTGGAGAATCAAACAAACAAGCAATAAATCCATACCAACCAAGGAGTCACAAAGACTAGTCCAGATAACGGAAAAAGAACCCATAGTTCCTATTTAAAACATACTCAACACAATCCCATTTGTGGACAATTCCTTGTACTGCAATTGCCCATTCAAATTGTTTTCTAAAAGTCTGCTGCTGTCTAAAACAGCCATCCCTAGTCGGCAATGGAGTGTCTGAGAAGGTTAAATGGATTTGCCACAGGCTTGCCCATCTTTCACAGTTGATGGCAGAGCAGTGTTCATTCTGTCATCCAATCTGTCCAAAGTAGACAGTAGAGGGGCACTGTAAGCAGGGGATGGCATATATAATATCAGTGGAGTTGCAAGTGAATGAACATTGGATATTATTTGATCCAGTGATGATGTGGTCTGTATTGATGTTGGGACACAGAATGCATCTGGATGTGTTACAAGACCTGGTGCCTCAGTGGGACTGAGAGTTAGGTGGCCTGTTGCTGTTTGAGGTCCGTGGGCTATTTGTAAACCAGGACAGGTTTGTTCCCCATGACTATTTTGAGACAGTCATCCTTTTTCAGGAGGGGTTGGAGGTCTTAATGTCTTAACATCCCAAGTTGAAGTTCAGAATTGGAATATATCTGAGCGGAATAAGAACAGCTGTTAAAAAGCATGATTTTTTTAGCAAGCCCATTCAGGTAACATGGGGAGGTTCAATACCTGCATGTATTCATGTATAATACATAGCAGGACTGTAAGACTAGCAGATATTAGTTATTGATATCTGCTAGTCTTAAACTAATGACAGTTACTGAAAGATAATAAAAACTTTGCAATAAATTTGGGGATTCAGAGCTCAATACTGCCGTCTGACCATCAATGCAATCTCCATTCAACTTCATAGAAGCTATGACAATGTATGCAAGACTATCACTTCAGTTCCCTCTTACAGCTTGGTGTACACGTAGGCTGCTTCAAGGTTTAACCAATGTTCCACATGCGCTAGAAGGAGAGAGGTTGTGTTTATTCCTCATCCCTTCTAGAGCAATGAATGTCTCTCAAGAAGTGGGCTATGCAGCCACTTGCACTTAAGGACAGTGCATAACTGAGACTACAGAGTGTCCATGATCCTTTTTCTTGCTCCATTCCAATCCCCCAGATTCATGAATGAGCACCATAGTTGGTTTGCTTACCTCATAGTGGCAAGGAGTCCAGGAAGTGAAGGACTTCCTGTCCCTGTCCCTACTCACTTGCGCTTGCTAACCCAGATGTGCACCAGTGAAACTATGTTGGGCTCATCCTCAGTAGCTGTTTTCATGCCTACTAGGAACGGAAAATGTGAGAGTGTATGCAGTTGCATGAGCCTTGAGTGGATTCACTGGCATGTTTTTTAGTTTGGAATGTACCTATTGGTGGGGACAAGGATGGGAGTGGGGGACTTGCTGCTGCCACATGGCCCACTGTAGCCATGAAAAGGAAATGCAATCATGTCTTCCTTTGGCATAGTTTAGGCTTTACATAATGAAACAATGCACAATCAACAACACATCATGGGAAGGAAGAAGTACAAATATCAGTAGAGTTCAATGAATTAAAGTTGGACAGTCCTAAAGTGAATAAACTGGGAGAAAGACAAAGATGCACAAGAAGGTATAATTAGGTTTGCAGAAAGATTAGATGAAAGAGCAGACATCACCTCCACCAGCAGCTAATACTGAATTTTTATGTTAGTGTTGTTTGTTACTTTCCTATTAATATGATGTGTCTGAGCAGTGTCTCTAAAATAATTTCAGTCATGCCTATGCATGTGAATTGTGCTCCTGGTGCTAGTGTTAGTGTCTCAAGAGACTGTTTAAATTCTGTAAGCACTTTAGCCTGAAAAAGGAATTTAGAGGTTATGCAGATGAGATTGGAATCCATGTGCACATGACAGACTTTGAGCTATACCACCCTGAATGCATATGCTGACAAAAAAGGAACATGGTACCTAGCTGATTTTAGGTGGTGATAGCAACACATTTTACCAGCTGGTTCCCATTGAGGATCCTGGATCTTACAGCTGTTGAATTGTTCACTTAACTGTTAGGAGGTGCTCATACAGGAGCAGATTAACACCTTTGAAATACTGGATAGAATGGCAAACCAACAGGCAGCAAAAAAAAGAATCTCTCTATCATTATTCATGTCCACTGGAGAGACTAACAAGACATAGTTCAAGTGAGACAGAACCTGCTTGCACTAGATCTGGAACTGGCAATGTAGACAGGGGTCCATGCTCAGTGGAAAGCCATGAGAAAATCCTGCTTGCAAAGTCAATTTAACAGGTGAATTCAAAACCTGCTGGTGAAGGGAGATAACATACTATATAAATTTAAGCCACTTTACACATAGAATTACAAGTCTAGAAGTGTAAATTGAGGTTTCCTTGAAGATACTGGATGTTAATTCCCAG
The DNA here is from genome assembly GCF_000455745.1 of Alligator sinensis. Lineage (NCBI taxonomy): Eukaryota > Metazoa > Chordata > Crocodylia > Alligatoridae > Alligator > Alligator sinensis. The sequence goes on from NW_005843069.1 coordinate 40,118, forward strand.
ATTCAAAATAAATCCTTTGTAGAAAATGCAAATGTTTGAAAGTAAAGTAGGCAAAAAATGGATAATATACAAGTGCAAGTTATTAATAGTCATGTCAGAGGTCAGTAAGAAAGGGCTATTTCCTGAGGATCCCAGGCCAGATGACATTTGCAAGCAATGGGGAAGCAAAGGCTGCTAGAGATGGAAATGCCTATGCAGTATAGCCACCATCAGCAAGTATTACAAATTCCTTGGAAACAGCTGCTATTATTTGTCTGGAGACAGCAATGGATGAAAAACCATGATGTTGGACTCAGGATCTGACATAAGTTTGATCCATGAAAGGCTCCCAGTTATTAAGGGAAGAAAAGTTTGTTCTTCAGGAATTAAATTGATGCCTACTAATCATAAACCACTTCAGAGGATAAGATAAATGATGTTCCCATTGAACTCGGGCTCTCTTGATGAAATTGATGTTTGCTGGGAGGGACCAATAATTCTAGTGCTGTTGTATTGGGAATGTATTTCATCCAAGGCTTCACAAAAACTCTTGCTGAATATAGGTACAAAGAAATGTGGATGATGGAGGCAAATCTTGAGGCTTCAACTATGTTTTTGTTAGGCCTACCTCCTGAATGAATTGTTTCCTGTGGTGGCTCAGGCTAAAGTTATGGTGAAACCAAACTAATGTGCATTAAAAATGGAAGACTGTTATAATAAACTTGTAGGAGTGTTTTAAGCTACAAATATCCAGCAAGGATCTCTGTTTATCAGAGCTCTGTTTAAAGTCAGGCCAGAGAGTAAATTCTATATAAAAGTAACTTATATGACTTACCAAGAGGTACAACTAGTGAAAAATTAACACCATAGAGAGAGTATAGTGCAGCTAGTGTTTCAGATGGCCAAAGGCCAAGAGCTGTAAAAAAAGATTATTCAGAAAAAGAGGTAAGGGTTGACTTGATGAAAGCATTCATAGAATACAATAAAAGATGGCAAGTAGATCAGCTGCATTTAAAGTAAGCTAATGTATTCTACAAAAATAATGAAGAGCTTGGAAGATATGATATAATTCATTAAGGAATAATTAACCACACAAACAAAAATTGGGGAACAACCAAATCAGTAGCAGTTCTTCAGAGAAGGATCCAGGGGTTACAAACTGTATATGATCAGTAATGTCACAGTGTTATAGAAAAAAAATGAAACATAGTGGGATGTATAAATGTTCATGTCATATGCCAGGGGTTGTCAAGCAGGGGTACACGAAGTACTAGGAAAGGTCACAGGGGATACGTGGGGCAGGGGGAATGGAGCGTGCCCCGGGGCATGGCACTGCATCTTCCCCGGGGCATTCCCACATGCTTACCCAGGGGAGGGGGAGAGGTGCACCAGGCACCACTGGCCCCATGCAGCATACCACAGTGCCTCCCCACCCCCAACCCAGCTTGCTCTCCTGATTGGCCGCTGTGCTGCCTCCATCAGCCAATAGCTGATGGCAAGGAGGCACCCCTCTGTGGATGTATGTGGGGTGAGGAGCTCACATGCAGTGGTCACTGCTGCCACCCACCACCCTGCACCACTACCTCCCAGAAGCAGGGCTGGGGTGGGGCGAGGGAAGTGGTACCTCTCTGCAGGCTGCACAGGTGCCACCCAGGTGGCCAGATTGGGGGAAGGGAGCTCAGATGTGGCAGCAGCCACCACCGCTACTGCCACCCACCACCCCACACCACTGCCCACCACCCTGTGCTGTTTTCCCATAGCTGGTTCCTTGTGTGGCTCTGCAGGCTACTGATGGGTGGCGTGTGATTGGCTAGGAGCAAGGCCTGTCAGTAGTCTGCAGAGCCATACATGCGACTCACCGTGGAAAAGCAGGGTGCAGTGGCAGTGCAGGGTGGTGGCCAGAGGCAGTCATGTGTGAGTGTCACCCCCACAGCTGGACAGCCACCACATGTGAGTGCCACCTACCTCCCCAGCCGGGTGCCATCACCAGAAGGGGTACACTCATTTAAAAAGTTTGAAACCCCCTCTACCCATGTGCCCCCTGCCACACATGCATGACAGGAGGCATGATTGTGGGATCATGCATTAGATCATATTGTACCTTTTTGCTGATTCATGAGGAGCCTGATCATGGACTACTTCTGCACCAGCAAGCAGCAAGTTCCCAGGGCTAAAAGCCCCACTCACACCAGTTGAATGACTCCCAGCTGTGAGGCCCCACACCACACATCCCCAGGGATGGATGGTCCCCACAGCAGTGATCTCCTTGCTGTGGTGGTGAATGAAACTCCCAGAGCCAGAGGATCACCACAGAGAAAATCCCTCAACCCCAGGAGAGTACAAAACCTCCAGGGCTGGAGGATCACAATGATCCTCTGGCTTCAGGAGTTTCCTACATGCCTGGAGAAGTGGGATCACCTTTGCAGTGAACCACCAGCCCTGGGGGTTACCCACTCTTTTTGGAGCCCTAGGGATCACAGCTGCTTCAATCCCTAAGGCTCAAGGGTACATGAAACCCCTAGACCCTGGATTGTGGCTGGCATGATGTTTAGAGCTCGGGGGTGAGTGAAAACCCTGAACTCTAGGGATCATGGGTGCTGTGATCCCTAGGGCTCAGAAGTTTTACACTGCGCATGGTACACCCTGCTACACATGCAAATTAAAGCTTGATAGCAACCAGCTGTAAAGTTAGTACACATTTTCGAGGTCTAACTTTATAGTTGGTTAGAGCATTTTATAGTGTGATAGATACTTTGCACATGTAGCTGGTCTCTAGGTAATTGAACAATTAACCAGTTAATTGTGCAATACCTGTAATATTTAGAGGTGGTCTCAGTGTTCAAATAAATCATTTCATTTCTACAGCTAGGATTATAGAAGACAATGTGGAGGCTGGTGTTGGATGGTAGAAACAAACAAGAAGTTTTTTACGCCAGTCTTTGGTAATAAGATTTTAGGAAAGAGAAGAGACTTGCATTAAACAATCCCCATCAGAGAGACAAGATAACCTGAGATGTCTGTTTTGGACAAGACCTTGAAATAAATTAATAGCTTTTTGGGGTAATTTCTGAGGAGCATGATATAATTAAGAAACACGTCAGAACAACTAGAACTGGCACTTGTAGATTCCCCAAAATGTAACTGTGTCCTGAAAGCTAAGACAAAACAAAAATGATGATAGTAGCTATAACAAGCAACATATGGATATTAGGCAAAACAGATGCAAGAAAAGGGAGATTGATGTTGAGGTTAGGGACAGTGGAGCTGAATACAAGGGCTGAGTTGGGAAGGATGATAACTGTAATGAAGTTGTGGATGGAGACAGAAGGCCATTCAAAAGGATTGGGGAAGTCAGTTAAAAGCAGATGTATCCATTTTAAGGAACTACATAAAATTAGGAAGTTCCAGAGGAGGCCAGGTATAAGAAAAAACTCAGGACAGGGTGTAAAGAAAATGTTTGGTATAACTAGGAGTTGAGATTATTTTATAATGAAAGAAAGATGAAAATTACAGTATCAAGCAGGAGTTAGAGAGTAAAGACAAGTAAAGCATTAATGATCCTGAAGTGAAATGGATTTGCCAGAACTTTAGAAAACAGGGTGGGGAAGGGCAGTGTATGGGGGGAGGGCATAATTAAAAATTAGAATATACTTTTCTGGCAGTCTTTTTATGCCAGAAAAAAAAATTCCCAAAGACTCTCTCATAAGTTCCATGTACATTATAATTCAGCCTTTTATCTCTTGTTGCATCTTTTTCTATAATTGTTTTTCCTCTGCTTTTCTGCTGCTGCTTTTATCTGTCAGTCTTTTTATTTCACATTCAGGCTCCATTTTTCTTATCTCCTCATCACACTATATCTCTTTTCCTTCCTCATTTAAATATCATGATTCCTTCTTTCATCTCATCAAATGTATGTATTAAGTGTGACCATGATTTAATATATGGTCTTAAATATTTATTTTCACATCAGCTTACATAGTCACCTTTACATTGTTAGTTAATGCATATTAGTCAACATTCTTGACTTCAGTTGGAACAAAGTTATGCTGCTTCTAAAATGTTCTAAATATCCAGTAACAAAACACTTAGATTTTGTTACATTTCAAAACCCATTTCAATTGGATGCTTACCTAAATTTGATTTTAACTCAAAATTAGCATTTTGTCGTCTTTTGTTTTCCTGGTTATCTGTTTATTTAGTTGCTTGCAAAGAGGTGCTCAGCCCACAGCTCAGTTTGAGACCCAGCTTCACATAGTCAGTAGTTAAGAGTCTGCCTGGCTAGAAGGCTGGTAGCAGCTGAAACTGCTAAGTGAATTAGGGTAGAGAAACAAAAGCTTAAAAGTTCCAGGAGGAGAATGTGAAAGCGAGAAGGCTGGTGTGTTTGAGCCTAGTTTGCTGCTTTCTAAGTTTGAAAAAGACCACAGCTTTTGGTTTTATTTGATATTTGCTTTGTTTGATGTGGGGCAAGGGTGCCCCAGCTAAAATTAACTAACTGGCAACCTAAACTCAAAACTAACTGGCCTTGATAAGGAAGCAGAGTGAGTGACCTACTTATGGATGGCTTCACCCAGTGATTAGAGAATATGTTGAGAAGATGTGGGTGGGCTGTGCTAGTGATTCTTGATGCTTTCATAATAAGTGATATGATATAGGTGATGTGAGGTGAATATTGCAATAGTGTTTGAGTACCATGAACTGTTTCTGTCTTTCCTTCCTGCAAATTGCTGCCACAGGGAAGATGCATTCAATCTAACTAGGGGATTAATTTGATTTACCTAAATTCAGTATCTGTGAAAAAATAAGTGTAAGATAAACAAACAATGCAAAGTCAGCAAAATGTATATTCAGTAGGTATGAAAGAAAGGATATCCTTGCCATAGTGGCTGTAGATTAGAGCTAGACAACCAATTTGCAACAACACTATTTATTCGGTAAACCAGTTCTCTTCAAATAGACCATTATGGTTATGAACTAGATTATAGCTAGATAGATATCTGGGCTGCATGACGCTTCAGTCGCTAATTCAATTTGGCAGAGTTTCGGCCTGATTCAGCAGCCGACTCTCCGAATCCAAATCGAACCAGGATGCCCTGTAATCTTTCTGAATTGAATTGGAACCCTCTGAATGGATTCGGAGAGATTCAGTAAGATTTGATGAATCGGACATAGACACAGCTTTAAATGTTTTTTCTACATACCTCTAGGTACCAGGTAGCTCCTGAACACTGAGATGGTGGTGTGGATGGAGCATCTTATAGAAGTGTTGGGGGGGTCCCCCTTGTGTTCAGCAGTGGACCCAGAAGTGGACCATAAGCACTTCTGGTTTACTTCTGGGTCCTCCGTGGGGCACATGGGGGACCCCCATCCCGCCCTCTGGTTTGGTGACTGGTACCTCCTGGGTCAGGGGGTACAAAAAGGTGGGGGGGGGTTCCCTGCGTGCTCAGCAGCGGACCTGGTAGTACTTCTGGTCTACTTCCAAGTCCACCTCCAAGCATATGGGGTGCACCCCACACTCCTGTGGGATGCTCCATCCACCCCACCATCTCAGCATTCACGAGTCACGCCTGGTACCTTAAGGTATGTATAAAAAAAAATGTAAAGCTGTGTCTATGGTCAAATCGCTGATTCTCCAAATCAGCATCAAATCTTCAGATTTGGATTTGGCTGAATCTGATCAGGACAGTGATCCAAATCAACAAGTCAAATCACTATCCCCTGAATCAGGCTAAATCTGAATCAAATATGGCCTGCTTCACACACCCCTAATAAATACTGCTATTTATTCACATCTCAAACTGATTCATAAAACAGTGATTCAAAACCAGATCTGCTTTCCTCAGGATTGATCTTGATATACAATAGAAATAATGTCCAGCATGACCAACCGCATGGTGAACTTTAAAAAGACAAGAGAAATGAAAAACAGCATTTAGCCATTGCAAGAAAGGAAAATAAACTGGAAACTTGGAACCATTGTGAAAAAGTTGGTTCTGTTACTGTTAATGGTTCAAAATAGCTCTATAATATGCAGAATAAATATCTACTATCAATTGTAATCTCACTGTTTAAAAAAAGCTTCACAGGAATAACTTAAAGCAGTGTTTTCAACCCCCAGGCTGCAGCCCATGTGACATCCTGCATTACTGTCAGATAACATATACAAAACATTTTTTAATGGATACACAAGAAGTAAGTTGTGTGGATGTGGCCCACATAACACACTGAGAGCTGCACATGTGGCCCACTATGGCAAATAGGTTGAGAACCACTGGTTTAGAAAATGAATAGTACTATTGTATTGTTTTAGTAAATTGTTGAAATGACTTGCTTGCTGTGAAACTTAGCTTCATGTGTCACAAAACCAGATCATAACAACAAAGGGTGGAAACACATTGCCTAACATCTCATTTGTGCCACCATGAAAAATGTTATGGTTGCACAAAAGCTGAGCAAATTAATGTTGGTACCTTGTGTTATGCCACACAAAAGGAAAATCATCAGTGCAACAAAAGGTAGTAGCAGATTGCCATTGTGTTGTGCCAGGTGTCTATTATCTCCATGGTGGAAAAGCACAAGCACCCAGAGCTGGTTGGACTCTTGTGACAGCCTAGGCCCTCAAGCCCTTGAAGCACCTGCCCTCTTTC
>NW_005843069.1:46771-64611 GCF_000455745.1 Alligator sinensis
AACACCCTGGGGAATCTTGGGGTGCCTGTCTGTAAATGGGGAAATTGAGATTCCCTACTAAGCCAGACCCACTACCCAATTGTGGAGGAGCAGGTCTGGCTGAACTGGGAAGGGCTTTTCCTTGCCCAGCCAAACCCAGGACATAAGAGAGAGAAGCTCTTCCCCGCTCAGCCAGGCCCAGACCCGGGGCATGGCTGGGTAGGGAAAAGACCTGTTTCTTCCTTGCTCAGTTAGACCCATGTCCCAGTGATCACCAAGGATGGGTCTGGCTGGTGGGGAGATGGCGTTGCCCCTTGTCCAACTCCATGAAGGGTGGGACAAGGGGCAATGTGTGTTTTGCCCAATGAAGCAGATCAGCTGTGCTGCATCACAGTGACACAGGTGACCTGCTTCATTCTGAAATGTCTATTTTTAGCCATAGTGATTTGTTCCCCTATGAGCTAAGCTGTACTAAGAAAGGGGGTAGAGATGATGCTTCTGTATAAATCTGAAAGTCAGACTTATACTCAGAACAGAAACCAGAACAAGGAATGAGCTCACACAGAGGAAGTAGCTAACAAATACAAACTTGCAAGTTTCTCATGGGAATAGGCTTAAAATAGTTTAGTTGACACATTCCTTTGTCATGGAAAATAATGATTACTTGCATCAGTTCAGAAGGCCATCATCCATGGTTAAAGTTTGTTTATCCTGTCAAGTGTGTATGCCCGGGGTGGTTCAGTAACACTCGGGTCCTAATTAGGAATCAGTTCCTACTATGTCAGGTACTGCACACAGATGCTATGCCCAACAGGTGCATGTACATAGATATGGACTGCTGATTAAAGCTGAGACAGAATGCTGTTCTTTTGGTGGCCCCAGAGGTTGTATGTGAAGTCCAATTGCTGCTGTGTGGAATGTGTGGAAGCTGTGTGTATTATTCCTACAAATAGTATTTGCTATCTCAATTTGCCTGTATGATAGTATGCTGTGTTTAGTTAAACCAAAGGTCTAAGTAAAGACAGTCAAAAACCTGAGGCTGAATTGATTCAGTCATCACAGGTTAGTCTAAGCTGTGCAGATTGAACCAATAAGCAAGTGAACAGACATTTGCTTTTGATTCTGGAAATGCAGCCACATGCCTGCAGTGGCCCAGGCCAGAAGCTGGGGGTCACTAGAGCACACCTCCCTATTTGGCTGGAACAGATAGCTTGGGCCAAGGAGCCCCCCTACCCACTCCTGTGGTGGGGCGAGGGTTTCAGGGGAGGTACAAAGTATCCTGGGATGCTGGGGGACTGGAGTTAACTTGGATCTGGAGAGGATATGGGACAGAAGTTCAATAATCGGATTTAACATAAATCAGTTAAGTCTGATGCTACATCCCTCCAGATTTACCTTAAACCACATTTGGCCATTTTGAAAGTGGTTCATGCACACTGAACTTCTGTTGTGTTACAGATTTGCACCAGTTTCCAAGCACTTATACTGGTTTATGCATAATTTCTGTCCCTAGCCAAGAAGACTAAGAAATAACGATGGCAGAGGTAAGGGACTGACACAAAAAATGATCAAGATGCTTCAGGAAAGAGTTGGGGGAGCTATTTATTGGGAAATTCCTCCAGCCTGATAACTATATATAGGGCAAAGTTTACTTTTCCTAGGTGGAACACAGAATCAAAGGACACTAGGGGTTAGACTCTGTTATATTAATAAGCGTGTAAGTGGCCTTTTTATTTGATTTCCCTTCTTAAATCCCTGAGAATCTATTAGACAATAATTGGGTGGGTCCCTCCTCTTCCTCATCCTTCTTTTTGATGCTTTTTGTGACTCAATCTTGTAAGATGACAACAGTTGCAAAAGTAGATACATCATTGGATTCTCAGGGACTCAAAAAAGGAGGACTAGATCCCACTTTGGCACCCAAGTCCATCTAGATGCTCAAGAGGTAGAAAAAAATTAGCCCTAAATCTTTAAGCATGCTGAGCTAGGCAGGAGTTGGGGCAACGTGCTGTATATCGGAAGTTGTTTCAGGGAAATCTCTAATACACGGGCAGCATGATGGAGAAGTAAGTCTGCCTTTCCCAGTTCAATATGGGGTCAACTGGCAGGCAGAGGACTATCAAAAAGCTGTCAAGGGAGAATTAGGGGAATCATGTTCACAGGCTTTAATTGTTTGAGCGGGGGAAAAAAACATTTTTCTATTGAAGAAGCTGTTCTTGAACCATTTGAATCCCTCCCTGTCACAGATTCTTAGGGTAAAAGGAAATACAGGTGCTAGGTTGAGCTTGTATTGTGAAGGGGTTACAAAAGAGACTGGCTGTTGCCTGAGATCCAAACAGAGGTTGAACTACTTCGTTTTGTCCTTGACAAGTGAAAGAGGCTATACGCATCCCCTAAGGGATGAACTCATGAGGGACAAGAAGAGGTTTAGTTTACATTGTAACCATGGCAACACCTATTTCTCCTTCTGACCCAAGAAAAGTCTGATTTTCCCAAGGATTAGTACTTGATTGTATTTTGGGAGCCCTGAGCCATTTTGTTTGGGGTTTTTTTGCTATGACAGTGCAGGCTTAATGAGCAAGTAGGGTGTGAAAAAGCAATTTGAGAAGAAATTCTATAATGGAAAGAACAAGTTTATTCAGAGAAGATAAATAACCAATGTTTTAAACTCAGAAGTGTGAAGAATTATCTGTTATTTCTAAGAATGGTTGAGATCCCTGGGAATCCCTTGAGTTAAAAGATTTTTTTTCTTTTCCTGAATCAGTTTTCACATTACTAGTTATAAAACTAGAAACCATATTATCAACTGTGAAACTATATAATTAGTTTCTTTATAGACCTGCAATTTCTGCTAGATAAAATAAAAACTGTCACCAAATGCAGATGCCATTATGAATATGACAGGTCATTTATGGGAAAAAAGGTTGTGTAGAAGTAACATCTGATAATCTGTTGGAAACATTAGCATATAGATGGCTGTGGGATGTGTGAAATATTATCAGAAAAATTCCAATCTAAATAGCTTCAATGTCCAAATAGGATTTAGTATTTTGTTACTATAATGCTTATAGCAGTTCAGACTTAAAGAATTTACAGACATAGCACTCATTTGTGAATAGAACCATGCATGCCTCCTCCTTGTTAAAATACCGAGAGCTGTTGAATTGAGAACATAGATTACTGTTATTACCCAAAGATATGTAATCAAGTGTTCAAAGGTGACTAATAATGCTGGACCAAAAAAAAAAAAAAAAAGAGAGAGGATTTTTACTCTCTGCATCTTTTTACAGCAGTTGTGACTAATATAAATATTAGCCCAATCTTAGCCAATGGAATATAGATATCCCATTTTTTATACTGTGTGTGTATGTGTGTGTGTGTTTGTGTACACATGCATATGTATGTGTGTATAATAAATATAAACAATGGGATATCTATATTCCATTGGCTAAAATTAGTAGAACTGAATTGTCAGAAGCAGACATCCAGATTAGGTGACTTTCTCTAAATGGAGGGGGAGTATTATTTTCCAATAAATATTACATTAAGGGAGAGAAGTAGGAATTTTCTCTCTCCTAGATTTTATTCTATAACTTTCATCATTGAAGTATCTAGCTATTCAGATGAAGAAAAGTAAAGGATGAAAGGTAAAAGTCAGTAAGAAGAAATAGGAACCTATCGAAATGACACATTGTGTCAAGGATGGCTTAAAGGAAGATCCTCAGATCTGTCAATCCCACCTGTTAGCTAGATGGAGGTTCACTGATCTAGATCTTGGATTCAACTGAGAGTCCACCATCTGTTAAGAGTCTACCATCTATGTTAGCAGAGCAGAAAGCTAAGAGTGTTTTTGCAGTGTGTGTGTGCGCGCGCTTATTGCTTACATTCCTAAAAAGCAGTTTTTGATTGCCTTGGTTCTGGGTTCTTTTTAGCTTCAAGTATTTTTGTACATAGTAGAGGATAAATTAGGGTCCAGTTAAATCCAACTAACAAATAGTATCAAAAAGAGGTGATTTTTTACAAATACAAAATGTCCTTTTCATCCATTAGAAAGAGCATCCCGTGAGGGTGGGACCCCTTTTGGCATAAATGCAACCTTTAAAGCAGGGTAGTAAATGTCATAAATGTTGGTCTAATACAAGGATGATTTCTGATTCCTTAGCACTCTGTGACCCCACAGTTTGTGAACTGGTGTGTCTAATCTAATCAATGACACAATTAGAGAATGAGATATAAATTTTTAATCTGATTTTGATCCTCCTCTATTTTTAGTGCTTTAGTTTCTAGCTCTTATTTACTACATAGCCCTGTTGTCCATCAGTTGTACAATTGACTATGGAATATGTCACTGATGGAGATTTTACGCCCAAAGAGCAGGCATTACCTTTTCATTTTGTTTGCATGCAGGTCTTGTTTGGGGCTTCCACATGCTACCAAATGCACTTCCTGCCATCTACATACAAAGTAAGCTAAAATGTTTATAGTAGGCTCAAACATCTTTTCAGTTGGAAGCATTTTATTATTTGGAAGCAGTACTAAGATATTCTGTCAGATATTAAGCAACACTCATTTTTCTCTCCTGCACCCCACGACAATGGTCCAACATATGGGTAGAACTCTCGCTAAGAAATACCTTGAGAGCATTTGGAGAAAAAAATCCCAATATTCTAAAAGCAAAGCAGACCATTCATTATATGTGTATAATTACTTACTTGAGTATGGAGGTGTGGACCCCTTTGAATTGTGACTGTGGGTATCCACTGCTTTTGATGAGTTTTAAAGAACATTTCTTACCCATGAACCAGTTTCTGTTTAAAAGCAGTAAATTCAGATTCCCATAATGTAGAATATAGTGAATGGGCTAAGGAGCTGTCTTACAAGATTGTTGAGTGATATGGTCCTTGCTCCATCTCTCTCAGGAGAATGCCTTTTAATTGGGATATATCTATATACATCTTGGATGAACCATATATTACTGCAGTTCTATTTTCCAAGTTTTCTCAAGCAAAAGTAGCTATAATGAAAACAGTCTGTGGTGTGTATGCTTGCTGTAGCTTCTGTTCATGATTTTTATATGCAAAGTTATACGGCCTCCAGATTGTTCTTCTCCAGCCCATCACACCTCATAAAAACTGCAGAAGAAGTCACGATTTCTCTATACTGATGTAGGCAGCATTTTCTCCATATCGATTTTATATGCAATAGAAACAAAAAGGGCAAAGGTTATAGGAACCTAAAAATCAGACTCAAAATTCATATCTCATTCTCTAATTGTGTCATTGATTAGATTAAACACTCCAGTTCACAAACTGTGGGGTCACAGAGTGCTAAGGAATCAGAAATCATCCTTGTATTAGACCAAAATTTAGTTCCAAAGTAGTTGGGATATATGTAGCTCAGGGTGATGGGTATAACTTACATGTGATACAATGTTTCCAAATACACCTCAAATCTGAGCCTGTTTTAAATACAAGTGGGATTTAGAGTGCTGTTACAGGTTACCTTTGAAACATCTTAAATCTGTGGAATGTTATACTGTCATAAAATTAGAATAGTTTCAGAGCAGTCACAGGTTAAGGCTTAATGCCATTTCAGACCTGCACAACTGACTTGTCACTAGAGGGCCTGGCAAGTCGGGGTGTGGGCAGGAATCAGGACTCCACCCTCCCCTGGGGGAGGGTAGCAAGAAGCTCGGAGGCAGGAAAACCAGCCTGAGATCTGTGGCTGCCCTCTGTCCACAGCAGCAGGAGCCAAGCCAGAGCTGAGGGTTAGAGGGGAGAAATCTTGAAAAATGGTGCAGTGAAGAGGGGTGGGGAGGAAAGAGAAAGGAATTAAAAAAGAATTAAATCAAATGTTAAACGACCAAAATCTTGCATGTGTCTCATTGAATTGGGATTGGGCTGGGGGTTGGTTTGTGGACAAGAGGTGTGATGCTGACTGGGATGGGTGAGCTGTCCTAGCCTGAGAATTGGCAGAGGAAAGGAATAGTAAGGGCACAAGGCTGAGAACTAGTATGCTTACTGCATGGCACAGAGCATGCCAGGGAAAATCTGAGAACCAGAAAAACTGAGGCATAATGAAGTGAGTGGCTGGCAGCAGTGGGTAGAGATCAGCAGGGGGTGTGGGGGCTGGCTAGCATGGGGGATGGGAATCAATCATGGAGGGAGAACCCTCAGCATCAGCCCACCTTGGTCTGCTTAAATGGTGTAAGGTTATGTAAAGTGGTTTTATGTTTATTTAAAGCATTTTTATTTGAGGAAGGCTGAGCAATCTCTCAGGATGGCTGGGGGAGCCAGGGTCAGGTCAGGGGTAGAAGGTTCATGCAGGCTAGAAGGGGGATACTGAGGCATAGAGGGCTATGCATTCCCATTCCAGTCAGGGGAGAGGGGATTGGAAAAGGCAAGCACCAATGGCCTCCAACAAGCCCTGGTGATCTCTCTTGGTCCTGATCCCAGGTGGGAGGGGATTACAGGGGCCCCAGCTCCCCCCACAAATCCTCCACTGTCCTGTCCCAGCCTAGGAGAGAGTGGGCTGGTAAGCAGAGCTCAGGTAGCTGCCTGCAAAGACCTGTGCCAAACTGGACCTCCCACCCCTTCCCAGTCACCCCCAAGATCTTTACATTAGACACAAGGCATGGGTAAGAGCCCTTTGCCTCAGGTAAACTGAAACTTTCCCACATCTCTCTGACCATTTTCCCTTGTTTCCCCACTGGCCAGGTGGGTAGTGTGGGGGGAGGGCAGCTTTCCCTCGAGCGTCTCCATGTCAGGTCGGAGGGAGAGGGGTGGGTGGGAGGTGGGCCTGGAGAGGTATGCTTCCCTGTCACCATGGATAATGCCCTGTGGGGGAAGGTGGAGCTGCTGAGTAGCAAGACCTTGGTCAGTGGGAAGCATGCTTTCTCCAGCTGCATGGTCTCTCTGCACTTAAGGTCTGGCCACTCCATGCTGTCAAGCAGTGTGACCCTGGAGCCAGGGGAAGCAGGTTTCCTCTTGCTCCATGGTCTCCCTGCATGGTCTTGCCATACTTAAAATGCTGAGAACAGCTGGTCTCAGCATGGAGGTATGTGTGGGGGAAAGGGCAATCGGAGCAGGGTGGGATCAGTAGAGGTTTGGAAGGTAGAAAGGGGTAAAGCAGCAGGGAGCTATGCATCCTGAAATGCTGGAGGGCTGCAAATTGATCACTGTATCACTGGGGAACTGACTAACAATAATTTATCTCAACCTGAGTAGAATGGTTAATAGACAACCCTCATGTTAAGTGGCTTAACTGTAAAACTTCTAGCAGATACTTAACATAGGTTAAAGCCCTTTATGGGTGCATGGTCCCATTTTAAGTGTCTTTCTTAGTGGTTCAAAGATAACTTGTGACACCACCCTTTTCTGATTAAGAAAAAGCTACTTTTCTATATTTTAGAACCCCTTTTTTATGTGTAGATGCTTAATTTTTTTTAATAGAGGTGCAGACACCTTTGGAAATTTTAAATGGAGGTATGGACACCTTTGAATTGTAAGTGTGTGCCCCCAGGGGTTTGTGGACTACAGGTTAAAAAACACTGTTTTACATTATTATTAGAGAGTGTTATACATTTGCCTATATTTAGTTCCTGCATTGGGGGAAAAGCAACTATTATAAGAGAATTTATGATAAAAGCATGTTCTGATTAGGTTAGTAACTATTTTTAGAAAGGTATATTTTTATTAGAATAAGTTAACCTTTAACTATTTTTTAAGTTGTCAAGGCAGTAAAATATCATCAAACTTCTTGATATGGATCCCACACACCACCTAATTCCCCCTGCCACCAGAAAAAAAAATGCTGAATTGTATTGGCAGATACTGAAAAACAATGGCTATTATGATGGAACTTATCACAATGACTTATGGCCTCCAAATTTACCTTTGTAAGAAGACTGGGCATGGTGTTTATCTAGAATTCCTGGCTCCAATTTATCCCTGAAGCTACAAAGAAAATCCTTGGGGGCAGAGTAGCAGAAAATGGCATCTTATGAAAGTAAAGACCATGTAGAAAAGAAACACTTTCTCTCAAGTCAGCATCAATGCCTGAAACTATGGCTCTTCCCTGATCAGACCACCCAGAACAAGACTCAAGTCACTGGCTATTCTAGTCTGATAATAACAAAAACAAAACAAAACAAAAACCTTGCACATTGTATGCTCTGATGCTCAAAGGAACTTGGATAACTCTCTCCCTTTGGGAATTATGACTATATACCAGCTGTGGGAGTCAAGTGCCTAAGTGTTATCAGGACTGTACTTGGTAGCCTTGTTGGTCTGAGACAAAAAGACATACAGAAAACTAGAGCTCTTGGTTCCAAAATGATACCTTTTATTAGACCAATTGGAAAATGGCAAGAAAATTGTCCTTTTCTGCAAGCTTTCGGGATCAAAGTCCCTTTGTCAGGCTATGAGAAAAGTGTAGTTGGTACAAGATGGTAAAAAGTCCCCATAGGTCAGAAATAAACTTCATTTTTTGCACAGAGGGAGCTGAAGATGGAAGGCTGTTCCTCTGGGTCCATGAGTGTCTTTGTGAGCTGTTTTGAGTAGCTCTTTGATGTGTTGATCAGGTAGAATTCCTTCCCTGGAGGTGTCAGATGGCAGGGAGAGAGGTAAAAAAAATGTCCTTGTTCTTCCTTGAAGTCCCTCATGGACCCAGAGGGACAGCCTTCCATCTTCAGCTCCCTCTGTGCAAAAATGAAGTTTATTTCCTACCTGTGGGGACTTTTTACCATCTTGCACCATCTATACTTTTCCCAGAGCCTGACCAAGGGACTTTGATCCTGAAAGCTTGCAGAAAAGGACAATTTTCTTGCCATTTTCCAGTTGGTCTAATAAAAGATATCACCAGCTCATCCCTCAATTCTTCCGTCAGTTCTTCCACAACGGATGCAATCAACTTGGGGCAGAGACAGAAGTGACAATGTTCAGCCTATCTGGCCACAGAAGGCACTTTATAGCCAAGACCAAGCACAAGTGCATGGCTGCAGAGAGCTTCAAAAATGACTGAATGGCTGAAAATCTGAAACCTCATTGAATGAGGGTTCAGATGAAGACATGTCAAAATAGAGCGTTTCCTGCATGAACAACTTGTACTTCCTGAGGCTCAGGGGGCACGGCAACTGCCCGCAGGCAGTAGCAGTGGGTGACAGTCTCAGTGGCAGGGGCATGGCGGCGGTGAGCAGGAACCTCCCTCAGGCTGCCGCGGTGGTGTCGGCAGCAAGGAGGGAAGGAGTGGTGAGTGGCAACTGCCTGGAGATGCCAGCAGCAGTGTTGGCAGCAGCCAATCTCGGGGGGGGGGGGGGGGCCGGCCCCCCCCCCCCCCCCCATCCTATCCTTATGCGCCGCCTATGATTTCCTGTAACTACTGTCTGTGCTGCCTACCAGCCTGTCACTTTTTTAAATGGGAGGCGGGAAAGGGAGGGGGGAAAGGGAGCTGGGAGTTCAGTCTGACCATGAAAGGCATATCCAGCACCAGCTGAGGAACCCCTTGAAAGCTTCCCCTGCTTCCTTTTTACCCTCCCATTTTGAAAATTTTGTAAACTTGCAGGAAGGAGGGGTCATTGCTAAAGAAAACTGGTTGTAGGCTCCCAGCCAGAAGCTAAAGTCCCCTCCCCCCTGGAACCATGAATGAACTTCTGTTTTGTCTGCGGGATTGTTGTAACTCAAAACACTTCCTGCAAAGCATTATGAGTTACAGCAGGGAGATGCACCCTTGGAGAAAAACTTAAATCCCTGAAAAACTATTAGCAATAGGTAGATGGCTCCTACCTATTCCTTGGCTTTTTTTGTAATTCAGTCTTAAGTGTGAGATGACAGCGCTTACAGAAGTAGATGCATTATTGAATTTTCAAGGACTTGAGCAGGGTGGAATAGAATCACATTTAGGTATCTATCTCCGGTTGCATATCTAATAAATGGAATAGAGTATTGCCATTATGTTTTCATTTATTTCGGTTTTTTAAAAAAGCTGAACTAAACTCTTGCATCCTTAGCGTGAAGACAAAGAATCATCAATACATATTTCAGTATTGTCTTAAAAAAGCATGGACAAGTTTTCCCTAATCCTACTGGTAACATTTACTCTGGGTGTGGCCCTTCCAAATCCATGATTTTCACCCAGGTTCTTGTCAGCTGTACCGTTGAACTATGTTCTAGTCCAGCAACCCCTTGGTATAGTAGGCCACTTTAATGACAGGGGGCTGCTTCCACTCGACACACGCCAGTGCTGCTGTTCCCCACCTCTCCTCCAAAGTGCTAACCTACCACAAAATCACTGCAGACATTCCCTCCTGCAGATGTCACAGCTTTGTGAGCCATAGGTTGTCAATCCATGTTCTGCTCCATCATATTTCATACTTTTGTTGTGAATCAATGAGGAAGAGACTGATTTTTGGAGGCATATCATGTTTAGCTCCTTGTCTACTTTAAAAGATGGTTAGTAGTGCCTTTAAATAGCTGTGGAATAAAACCAGAACTCAGCAGTTGAAACACAGGAATTGTGCAGTCTCCAACCAGGCTTGATCAGTAGGTGGGCCATGCCTGTTAAGGTAACTGCAATTTTTGCATGGGTTTTGATTTTTATACTGAAGTAAATTATGTTATGTGAAGGCTATTTATCACTCTGTAATGAAAGGAAACTTGTTTGGAAGGATGTTGTGAGGGAGAATTTCAGCCAATTTGAGTAATATTTTTACATCATTTGCACCCAATTCAGTATAAACTTCTAAAAGTATTGTATCACACTCTGTGCCTGAAACCAATTAAGGGGAAAAGTCCTTTGTTCAGCTAATCATCTGAGTGTCATCAAAATGATCCTTCTGGGCCCCATTTAGAAATCTAAATACCTCTAGCAGTTGAAGTATAGTGCATGTAAAAATTAAAATTATAAATATCACTAAACAAATGAAATTTCTGGTGATCTGGTAGCTTGCCAGTAAACTCTTCTTGTTCATTGCTCTCACTGAGCAAAGAACAACAATGAAGTTGCTGTAATTGGTCAGCATATGGCAAAGTTATGTTTAAAGTTTCCAAGAAGTATTTTTTCTCTGATTCACATTTAAATGATGTGCTGTGCAAACAGAGGGTGTATAACTCAGTTTGTGACAGGAGACAGATGTTACAGCCAACAAGAAATTAAAAGAGTGCTTCAAGTATCTGACTTTGTATGCTATCTTTTTATTTATAGCCCCCTAAAGTAATAGCACAACTGTGTATGTGGTTTAAATAGTTTCTTGATATAAGTCATTTCAGCATTCTTTAATATAGCAAAGCTGTTGCATAAAATACTTTAATGGGTTGCATAAAATAGAGGTTTGTAGCCATAAGGTCTCAGTTTGCTTTATTTACTTGCACCATAATAATGATGGTTCTATTAAACATAGTAATACATGATATATAAATGTATCCATGTGTCAAGGTTCAGTATGTTAGTAATAAGTACAGCAGTAAGAAAGTGAGAAAAACACCTGTAGATGAACATCTGTGAACTTGTTATTCATTTGGAGACATTGATTAAATTGTCTGAAATGTTATTTAATTTGTTAATTATTTGGGGGGGCTGATTTTGATTATTTTTTATATCAAAGGAAATGAAAAATATTTAATGAATACGGACATGTTTTTCTGAAATCTCAAACAAAAGATGATGTGATTCTCACCCTTCCTTTTCTCTTGTAGTGGCATTCCTCAAAAATGTGTCATCTGTGGGTAAAGAGGCACATAAATAAAACTTAATTAAGATTATTCACCCCCCATGTACCCCATTAGTTGAGGTCATGACCTAAGCAAGTAGGAAGGACCTGGTCACCCTCTTGTATCACCCTCTTCATCATGAAATATAATTGGAAGTACTATTTATTAGGGCTGTGCGAAGCTTCAGTCCCTGACTAGATTTGGTGGAGATTTGACCTGATTCAGTGACTGAATCTCCAAATCCGAATATAATCAGGAGACCCTTTAATCTCTCCAAATTGAATCAAAACCCTTCAAATCAATCAGACAGATTCAAAAAGATTCAGTGATTCGGATATAGACACAGCTTTAAATGTTTTTTCTACATACCTCAAGGTACCAGGCGGCTTGTGAATGCTGTGATGGTGAGGCGGATGGAGCGTCCCACAAAAATGCAGGGGGCTCCCCAGCACACTTGGCAGCGGACCCAGAAGTGGACCAGAAGCACTTCTGGTCCACTTCCAGATCCACCAGGGTGTGTACAGGGGGGGGCCCCATGCCCTCCTGGCTCAGTGACTGGTGCCTCCTGGGTCTGGGGGGGCACCCAGGATCCCCCCACAGCCAATCACCAAGCTGGGGGGGTGTGAGGGTGCCCCCACGTACTTGTCAGTAGACCTGGAAGTGGACTGGAAGTACTTCACCACCAAGCATGAGGGGGGGCCCCCACATTCCTGTGGGATGCCCCATCTTCCCCAGCACTGCAGTGTTCACACCTGGTACCTCAAGGTATGTAGAAAAAAACTTTTAAAGCTATGTCTATGGCTGAATCACTGATTCTTCAAATCAGCATCAAATCTTCGGGGATTTGATCCCCATCGGGGATGGTGATTCGAATCATCAAATAGAATCACTATCCCCAATTTAGTCTGAATCCAAATCCAAATTGGATTCACACACCCCTAATGTTTAGGGAAGCAAAATCTAGAATATCTGACCAACTGCACCTTTTCCATGTTCCTTCTCCACAAAGTGATACAGGACAAGTATATTCAAAAGCCTGAGGTGGGATTTATTAAACTTACATGAGTTTCTGTAAGCAGCGTAGATTAGTTTGGGAGCAAACAGAACACATGTTTGCCCTTTGAGGGGAGGGGGGGCGGGGTTTGTAGGCTGCCTGCCCTGGCCAAGACCAATGAGTTGGGGGTACTACAGCACACCTCCCAGTGGGCTCCCTGGCCTGCTGGAGACTGCTAAACAGCCAGACCACCCCGGATTGACTGCCAGGCATGTGGGATCATGCCTCCCCAACCTCCCCCATCATGGTCAGCCACAGACATGTCAGCTGAAGTTAGGTAGTGGAGGCACCCATGCTTGCCAGTCTCCTGCAGCCTGGGTGTGTTCCCTGGGGCTGTGTCCATTTGCAAGGGACATGGGGGTGTCCCATGGTGCACTCCTACACATCCACCCAAGAACTTCCACACATGCACAGACCTAGGGAGACTAACCAGGCTGCAGGGTATGGCCAAACACCCCTTCCCCCTGTTATCATCAACCACTGTGCTGACACAGCTCTAGGAGAGGCCAGGGGAGGGGCCGGCTGGGCATTTGGCCGGAGTAACCAAGCATAGAGTGAGTGGCAGCATGCCTTTCTGTAAGGGGAGCCTAGTGTGGGGGCCCAAAGATGCCTAGGATGCTGGAGGACAGACACCTAATATGAATCAGTAGGGGATCTGGTACAGAAATGTGATTGCCTGGTCTAACCTAAATTGATTAAGTCTGAGTGCACACTGATCCAGGTCTATCTTAGACTGGGTTCCACCATTTTAAACCAGCCTATGTGTGCTGAACATCTTTATTGTTATGAGTTTAGACTGGTTTCCAAGCACTTATACTAGTAAAAGTATAATGTCTGTACCTAGCTACAGTTTATTTTTGGCCACTCCTTAATGAAGCCCCTCAGCTGCTTTTCCTATTCATGGTTATTTTTGGATGTTCCCAGATGAAGAAATGGCAAAAGAATTCATATTTGACACCCTGTTTGTAAAGAGACTAGGCTCCAACCTCCAGCTCCAAGTTTCCTGATCACATGTAAATGTAATTTACCAAAAATGTACAAGTGGGAGCTTTGTGAAGGCGAGCACTGACTGTTTTGTTTTCTATACTGAAACAGGGTAATTGTAGCTTCTGCTATTTTGCATGCTGTAATATGCAGGAGGCTACATTGTGGCCTCTAAGCCACAGGCCACATTTCTGGGAAGAGCTTGAGAAGAAATCATAGACCTGAATGCCTCTAAAAACTGTATGGTGGAGTAGCTGCTGCTACACCTTTAACATATTATTCTAACCTATGACAGTCCTTCAATTGCCAAATTAAGCTAGTTTTCCTGCCCCATTGCTTCTCAGATCTGAACCAATATTTTTCTTGTATGTACACTTCTAACTTGAACCTCCAGGAAAATAATTTAGGGTGATGTCCATTGATTCTAAAGACAATTTATCTGGCAGGTGTTACCCAAAATAAGGACCCAAATTTGCAACTCTTTTTTTCTTTCAAATAGTCCTAACTAGTATGAGAAGATTGAGTGCCTATACATGTGCAGTGAGGCTGCTCTGATGCACTGTAACTACAGCACGTCAGAGCAGACTCAATTAATTGAGTCTGCTGAAGCAGGGTAATTACCATGCCTCAGCAGACTTCAGCATCACTTGTATCAGTATCTCCATGCTGAAAAATGGTGGCAGGGGCATTTGAACTCGTTAAAGCTTATTGGATTAGCTTTAGTTGAAGCACCGCCTCTGCCATGTTTCAGCACAGGGACACTGATACACATAAGGCTCCAGGAACTTTAATTAGAGTGGCTGTCAGAGTGCCTCCCCCCACCTCCCTCCCACTCCCAGAGCACATGTATAAATGCCCATTATTTCTATGACTGAGTTTTCAGTCAGTCCTAAAACGGTATCAAAAATAAGCAATTTAAAAGAAAAATACTGGCCAATACTTAGCTTAGCTATACAGCTGCTTTTGTACATGTAGAAATCCAAGATATATGGCACTTATTCTGATATTATTACTTTCATTATTGTTGCTATTGTAATGGAATCTGATAGTAGTGATTTTTGCATATCACAGTCAGATTTTATACTGAGAAAAGAAGTTTTCCTGGATGTTACATTTTTAAAAATCAAAATATTGATTTCCCCCCTAAAAGAAAGTTCAAAAGGAATAGCATTTACAAATCATCTGGAATATGAAAGAAAAGGAAAATCAGTTCACTACGGAAGAGAAATATTGTTGAAAAATAATTTCCACTAGAAATCTCGGTGGGAAGAGGATATGGGTTTTTATTGTCATTTCACATAAAGTGGCATATCCAGATGTCACATAAGAAGATGGAATGTATCTTACTATAATAGGATACAACAGTACTTATCTACCTTTTTCATCAGAGACTGAATAAATCAATAGGCCCAGGTTTTCAAAAATGGGCAACTGAAGTTCAGACCCAAAATGGAGAGTGCACCCAATAAAACCCATGAGATGGATAGCTGTACCCAGGTAGAGACCCCCAGTCTGCACAAGTGAATCATAATGATGAACTGGGGCTTTAGTGGTCTAGTTCTCAAAAGGCTAAGCATTCAGTAGTTTGCATGAAAATGAATGCTGGATATTTGGAATTCTGATAATTAGGCCTTTTCTTGAAGAACCACCATATGGTTTTGGCACCCTATTTCATAAACCCAAGGTAAAGCAAGAAGAGTTTATATATGTAAGTAGAATTGATGGGAAATATGTTTGCAATCTACCCAAGTGTATTTTAAACTTATCCATGGTATCTGCACAATATTTTCCCTTAGTTTCTTAACTCTAAAAACCTAGATTCCTCCCTTCATTTTTGCCCATAGTGTTTTCATTCTCCTAATCTAAATTGAACTGTGTAAAGCAGCAAAGTACATTTCCTCTATGATAACACTGGACTTACATAATGTGCTCTCATTCTGAGGTATTATGTGAAGGATATAGCATGAAATAATACTATTTTTATAGATGGGGAAGTAAAATTAAGATAAAAATACCATTAGCTTACTTCAGGGGAAAATGTAAATGCAAGAGTGGGAACTAATTTGAATACTATTTAAAAAACTGGATGGTATGTCCAAAACACACCACAGGACATGGCTGACAGGCTTGTTATTCTCACCGTTTTGTAAGACTAAAAAGGTAATAGACATTACCTGTAAACAGAAGGCATTCCTCTTATTTTTACATGTATTTTTACATGTCCAGAACACGTGGACACCTTTAAACCAAATCTCATAACCAGATAAAGATATTCAGATAAAGATATTCCAGCCATAAACTAACAAATAAGGGCAGGCTGCATGGTGAGTGTATACGGAATCAAGAGACTTGATTCAGCTCTTCGTCTGTCTGGGTATAAATAGACACAATTTTTATGGTGGCAAAAAGGAAAAGCAAATGAATGTCTAGACCATTTGTTGCACCACAAATGCCTACATTTGTAGCCTCAACAACAGGTGTTAATAGTTTCTTCTACTTTATTGCACCAGACATCTGTTAGTTTTATGGTGAGAAACCACAGGCAGCTCAGTGCTTTCCAGTTATCCTGGGCAGGTGCTCCTAAGGCTTGCAGGTCTGATCCTGTATGCCCTGGAAATTTTTGTGTAGGATTAGGCTGCTGAAGCTCTAGGAGTGCCTGCCTCGCTTTTCACACTTCAGGTGCAGGCAGAAGTGCAGAGCCCAGCTGTAACTCAAAAATATTTTTCCAAAGCTTTCTGAATTAAAATGTTACCCTAGACCAAACAGAAGTTCACTGTTATTCCAGGGCTATTCCACAATCTAGCTGGGGCTGGGATCCTGCAGCTACATTCCCATAGCAACGGCCAGGCTCTCTCCTAGTGCTCGCTGTTTTCCGAATGGCTCTATT
Organism: Alligator sinensis; assembly: GCF_000455745.1. Lineage (NCBI taxonomy): Eukaryota > Metazoa > Chordata > Crocodylia > Alligatoridae > Alligator > Alligator sinensis. The sequence continues at coordinate 63,381 of NW_005843069.1, forward strand.
TCAAAACTTTGCTGGGGTTACATCACCCCTCCCACTTCTGACAGTGCTTCTTTCAAAATAGCTTCACTTGCCCTCAGAGCCTACAGTGTCCCCTCTGGGACAAACTCTGTCTCTCTGCCAGGCAGCCCTTCCCATTCTGTTCAGGTGGGTCCATTTTTAAAGGCTGCTATACAAGGTTCTGCAAAGAACCAAATTCAGCTCCAAATTCTACTTTTTGTCTTAGTAGCCAATATTTTTCAGACTGTTTCAATGACATTTGAAATCTGAATGCTGGTGACAACATTCAGATTAATGTAGTGACTAGTGTAGAAAGGACACTTTTGTGGCTCTACATGTGTAGGCAGAGAAGCAAATGGCAGGGTAGAATTTCATTTTCTAGATTAACTAAATAAGAAATGCATAAACTTTCATAAGCAGCAGCTTACTTCCTCAAATGGTATGAACAGACTGCAGGAAGCAGAGCATCTAAGTAGAAAGCAGTGATTAGAATAAGGGTAGGGAAGGGAGAGGCAAGGTAGAAGAGAGAAAAACCAAGCAGTTAACCCACCGAGGGACACATCTATATGTGCAATTAACACATAGCAATAAACTCTGATGCAGGTTGCACTGGAGTTGGCTGCTTCTGGGCACAGCATCTTCATGTGAACCAGGGACCATAGCTGTTTGAGCTGGAGTGGAGCAGCCCCAGACTGGCAGGGATCCCAGGAGGTCAGACCCAGGCTCCAGGTGGTGGTGTTGGGCAGTGGAGGGCGTGGCTGGGGCACAAGGGGGCTAGTATGGGACTAATCAGCCCCAACCACTGACTACATGTGCATTTTGATGCACTAAATGACTCTGCCATAGGATAGTACTTGTCTCAGGCTCTACTATTCTAGAGAGGAGTTAATTAATTTACTGCATCCTAATATTGGTGCACTTGTAAATGGTCGCTGTGTGTTGATGAAATGAGAGGTGTGCTAGCATGACACTTTAAAGTGGGCTAAATGCTTTTGCATTTAATGGTGTCAGTGTTTGCAAGCCTCAGCAGCATATTGCGCATTAATTTCAGCTGCTGTAGGAAATTCAGCAGTGTAATGCACCTTAAATGCCTGGAGTTTTAGTTTGCTGCCCCTATAGCCATGGAGCAAAGCACTGGGCTCCGTACAGCTCCATGGCTCTGCAGGAAACCCTGCAGACAGCCTGACAGCAGCCCAGGAAAGCAGGCTCCACCCCAAGAAAAGCAGCGAACCTG
>NW_005843069.1:64682-67502 GCF_000455745.1 Alligator sinensis
CCCCGCAGCCTGCCTGCCTGCCTGAGCTGTGCAGGGGCCCAGTGCTTCCCTCCACAGCCATGGTGCCCCCTGGGACCACCCCCTGGGACCACCTGAGATGGGTACCTGTGGGTGGGTGCCACCTGGAAGGGCCACAGATGCTGCGGAGGAAAACACCACCCCGCCCACAGACCACTCCACCTGCTGGCAGCTCGCACTCTCCTGCCTGCCAGAGAGGCAGGTAAATCAGCAAGGTGTGGACACAACACGGGGGTTAATCAGCCCTAAATTGAAGCTCTGTTTTTTAAAACCCACCACTTTAATTTAGGGCCCATGTTTTGTCTACACATGCTGAGTGATGCTTTGCTGCAGAGCTAATTAGTCAGCTCCACAGTAGAGTGCATGTGTAGATGCACCCAGAGATTATAAAAAACTAATCCAGGTATTGGAATAAGAATCCATAATCCCAGTTTAGCCTATACAGTCTGTGGATTATTTTTTGTTTTGCGATTTCCTATTCAAGTTGGCTTTAAAAGTTTTGTTGTCTAAGAACAACTACTCTGAGGTCAGTGATAGAATGTCCAGGAAGAATAATGCATTCTCTCATAGACTTGTAAATTACTGGATTTGATGTCAAATTGGTGTTTGTTTATTTTCACTTAGATTGCCCCATCTGGCAAATGTAGACAGTAGGGGGCACTATAAGCAGCTACTGGCATATATGGGTTGGGTACAGGAGCAGATGAATGAACCTTAGATATTACTATTTGTGCTCTTTGGTCCAATGACAGTATGGTCTTTGTGAATGAGGAACCACAGGTGCCACCTCAGTCTGCCATCTAAGTCTGGTGCCTTGGTGAGAATAAGATTTAGGTAGTCTGATGCTGGAGGGATACCATTTGAATTTGAGGGCTGTTTGTAAATCCAGATAGGTTTTTCCTCCATGGCTACCTTCAGATGGTTATTTTCTCCTATGTGAAGGTCATTACTGAGGTGTTCAAGGTGGGGACTGTAGATGGCAACCAAAGGGATTGTTGCCCATGCATCAGGATTGGTATTGTAGCATGTTGGAGTGGGGTCTGAGTCTGGCCTTTTTTTATTTGAATGTCTATAGTTTTAAGATTATATTGTAAGTGTTGAAATATCTGGTGAACATCCTTAAGATAGTCAGTGGGATCAGAGAAGATATGACTAACACAGAGACTGGCTGCAGACAATTGGTCTGGTAGTGTGCTTAGGATGAGAGATGTTGGTATGGAAGTAGCTGTAACAGTTAATTGGTTTCTGGTACAGTGTGATAGGGATATAGCTGTTGCAAATCTTCACAATGGTGTTCAATAAATGAATTTACTGGGAGAAACATTCCATAGTCAGTTTGCTGGAGGAGTGGAGGTTGTTAAAGTCCTGGTTAATTTTCTCTAGAGATTCCTTCTCATGTGCCCATATGATGATGATGTTATCAGCGTACCTTAGGTGTGTCAGGGGGATGAGAGTGCAGCTGCAGAGGAAGTAGACTTCAAGGTCTGTCATAAATACATTGGCATGCTGGGGAATTGTACGTGTGCCCATAGCAGTGCCATTCATTGTAGGTATAATGAAGTCTCCAAATCTGAAATAGTTGTGTGAGAAGGCAAAGCAGGAGAGTGCAATGGAAATGGAAGGGATAAAAATTTTTATGGCTTCTTATCTATCCTCTAAGGGGATGTTGGTGTATAGATATGTGACATTCATGGTATCTGGAACTTTGTCAAGGGAAGCTAGTTTCTTTAGGAAATCTGTGCTGTCCTTCAAAAGGCTATCAGCTCTGGTGGCATATGAGAATAGGAGAGGGTCAATGTAGACAGAAACTCTCTTCATAACGGTGCCAGTGCCAGGCACAACAGGGCATTCTGGGTTGCTACATTCATGGGAAAGCCTCAGTGGGTATGTCCAGATGAGCACACATGAGCCTCTTGCCCCATTTCAGCCCACTTTGAGATGCAGCAAGAGGCAGTTGCAGGAATGAAAAAAAATGAAGAAAATTAGACCCTTGGATATCCATCCCCAGCAGCCCCAGCCCATGCCCTCCTGCCCCCTCTGCCTTGTGCTGCCCAGAGGACTCTGCCAGGAGGCCATAGAGCCCCCGTCCACTCCTGCCTCTAGGGTAAGTAGAGGCGTTTTTTTCATAGATTCATAGACACTAGGGCTGGAAGGGAATTCAGAAGATCATTGAGTCCAGCCCCCTTCCCCAGGGGCAGGAAGTCAGCAGCATAAGGTCTGTTTTCCTGACCTTTGATCGTGCACATGGCTCTCCTCTGCGCTCTCAAGCTTCTCCACATCCTTTTTGAATTGTGGAGCCCAAAACTGGACACAGTACTCCAGCTGCGGCCTCGCAAAGGCCAAGTATAATGGGAGAACGATATCCTGGGATTTGCTTGAGAAGCATGTGTGGATGCAAGCAGGCATTTTGCTTGCTTTACTAGCTACAGCATCACATTGAAGGCTTACGTTCATCTTGTGGTCAATCATGACCCCCAAGTTCCATTCGTCCATAGTGTTAGCCAGCATAGTACTGACATGCTGCATGGGTTTTCCTCCCAAGGTGGAGAACCTTGCATTTTTCAGTGTTAAATACCATCAAGTTCTCATCCTCCCATTTCCTGAGCCTGTCAAGGTCTGCCTGGATCACCCTCCTGTCCTCAGGTGTGAACACTTTACCCCAGAGTTTGGTGTCATCAGTGAACTTGGCCAGTCTGATTCTGACAGCAATGTCTACATCATAGTTTCATAGTAGCTAGGGTCAGGAGGGACCTGAACAGATCATCTAGCCTGACCACCTGCCACAGGCAGGGATGAATGCTT
>NW_005843069.1:68231-81524 GCF_000455745.1 Alligator sinensis
AGGACCGAGCCCTGGGGTACCCCACTGCTCACATCTCGCCAGGTTGAGTACAACCCGTCCACCACTACTCTTTGGGTGCGCCCCATTAGCCAATTTTTTACCCATCCAACTGTGCAGGCATCAATGCCGCAGTCCCTTAATTTATTGATGAGGATGAGGTGAGAGACAGTGTCAAAGGCCTTCTTAAAGTCTAGAAAGACTACGTCCACGGTGACACCATCATCCAAGGATTTAGTTACTTGGTCGTAAAAGGCAACCAGGTTGGTCTGGCAGGACCTGCCTTTGATGAACCCATGCTGATTGCCCCTGAGCATGATCTCCCCTGCTGGCCCCCCACAGATGTGCTCCTTGATGATTCTCTCCAAGATCTTCCCGAGCACTAAGGTGAGGCTTACAGGCCTATAATTACTTGGGTCCTCCTTTCTCCCCTTCTTAAAAATAGGGACCACATTAGCCAGTTTCCAATCCCCCAGCACCTGGCCAGATGACCACGAATGCTCAGACAGCCGGGCCAAGGGCTCCGTGATGACCCCAGCCAGCTCCCTCAACACCCTTGGGTGGAGGGCATCTGGACCTGCAGATTTAAAAATGTCTAGCCCTTCCAGAAGATTTGTTCATGAAGATGTTAATGAAGATGTTAACTAGTATAACCCCTTGAGGGACCCCACTGGTCACAGCGCACCACGACGATTGACTTCTATCAACCACCACCCTCTGGGTCCTAACGCGGAGCCAATTCTGCAGCCAACGTATTGTAGTGAGGCCAAGGCCACAGTTAGCCAGTTTTGCCAAGAGGTGATCGTGGGATACCAGATCAAAGGGTTTTTTAAAGTCAAGATATATAGCATCAATCTCTTCTCACTTGTCCAGGTGACAGGTCACTTGGTCATAAAAGCAAATAAGATTGGTCAAGCAAGACCTACCCGCAACAAACCCATGCTAGCCATCCCTCAGGATATTGCCATCAGCCAGACTGTTAAGAATGGCCTCTTTGATCATCTTTTCCAAGACCTTCCCTGGGATAGAGGTCAGGCTGATGGGCCTGTAGTTTGCCAGATCCATTTTCCTCCCTTTCTTGAAGATAGGCACCACATTGCCCTTCTTCCAATCTTCAGGCACTTCACCAGAGCACCAGGAGTTGTTGAAGATCCATGCCAGGGGCTGAGCTATGATGCTAGCCAGCTCCTTGAGTACCCTGGGGTGTAAACTGTCAGGGCCAGCTGACTTGAAGGTATGCAGCCTGTCAAGGTGTTCCTTCATGAGGTCAGCATTGATGAAGGGTAAGGAATCTCTCTCACCCAGGTCTCCCTGTCCCGTAATGGGCAGGGGCATCCCATGGGACTGGTGAAAAATGGACACAAAGTACCCATTTAGCAGGTTTGCTTTTTCATAAGCATCGGTTGTCAGTTGTCCCTTATGGTTTAGCAGGGGTACAATGTTGCCCTTGCTTTTCCTCCAGCTCCCCACATATCTAAAAAAGACTTTTTATTGTCCTTGATATTTATAGCTAGCTGGAGTTCCATCACAGCATTGGTTTTCCTGGTTCACTCTCTGCAGGTCCGGACAAGAGCAGAGTATTCCTCCTTGGTGGTGGTTCCAGTCCTCCATCCTTTGTAGGTCTTCCTTTTAAGATGCAGGAGGTCCACTAGTTCCCTGGAGAGCCAAGTGGGCTGCTGTATCCTTTTGCTGCCTTTCCTTCAAGATGGGATAGACTTTGCTTTCACATCTGGGATTGCTCCCTTGAGGAGCAACCACTTGTCCTGAACTCCCTTCCCCTTTGGGTTGTGGCCCTTTAGGGACACACTGAAAAGCCTCCTGATCTTGTCAAAGTCAGCTTTCCTGAAGTCGAGGACTTCTGTATTACTGACTGACTTGCCAGCCTAATGGCAGATGGTGAAGGTGATCAGCTTGTGGTCACTGTCACCCAGATTTCCTTTGATCATTAGGTCACTTATTAGGTCGTCCCCAGCTGCCAGAACCAGATTGAGCAGTGCTTTACCTCTCATCGACCCGTAGACTTGCTGCATCAGATAGAAGTCATCCTGGCATAAGAGAAAGCTTTGCAACTATTTGGATTTGGCTGAGCACTCTTCCCATGAAATGTATGGGTAGTTAAAGTCCCCCATGCTACACTGGTAGCATGTGGCCTCAGACAATTCCCTGGTGAACTCCTGGTCAAGCTCTTGATCCTGGGTAGGGGGTCTGTAGTAGACTCCCACCATTGGGTCCCCTGTGCCATGTTCCCCACAGATTTTAACCCAGAGGGTCTCCAGTCATCCATCCCGGGTGCCAATGTCAGGTTGCAGGGACATGTAGCTTTCCTTGACATAGAGAGCTACACCCCCGCCCCTTTTGTCCACTTGACCTCTCCTGTACAGGGTATAGCTGTCTATACCTGTGACCCAGTCATGGATGGAGTCCCACCAGGTCTCCATTATCCCAATGACATCATAATTATTTGTGTTTAGGAGGAGGACAAATTCCTCCTGTTTATTCCCCAAGCTGCAGGCATTTGTATACAGGCATGCAAGTGTCTCTTTTGGGGGCCCTTGCCTTGCCTACAGCTCATTCCAGGGCTGGGGCAGGGGTGGGCTCCCTTAAGTGCCTTGGCCTGCTGGCTTTGCAAGGGTTGCTCAGTGAGCCAGCAGTGGCAGTAGTCCCCCCATCCCCTGGTGGGCTTAGTTTAAAGCCCATTAGAGCAAGTCAGTCAGTCTGGTTGAGAAGAGCCTCCTCCCCAGCAGAGAGATGTGGAGGCCGTCCCTTCTCAGCAGCTCACTGCCTCTCTCACCAAAGAGCGGACTGTGGTCATGGAAGTGATGAAGCCTTCCCAATGACACCAGTGCTGCAGTCTTTGGTTCACTACCTCAATCTTCCTCTCCCTCCTCAGCCCGTAGCCTGAAACTGGGAGGATCAATGAAAGCACCACCTGCACCCCCAATCCCTTTAGCCCCACTCCCAAATCCCTGTAGCGCTTCATGACCTGGCTGGGAGTGCTCCAAGCCATGTCATTCATGCCCACATGGATAAGGAGCATAGGTTAGTGGTCAGTGAGCCAGAGGAACTTGGGGATCTTCTCCACAATGTCTCAGATATGGGCTCCCAGGAAGCAGCAGACTTCCCAAGCTAAGGTGTCAGGGCAGCAGATTGCCCCCTCAGTCCCCCTCAGGATGGAATCTCCTATAACAAACACTCTGTGTTTTGTGTTAGGGAGAGCGGGGGCAGTAGCTACTGTACAACCTGTGTTGCTTGCAGGAGCTGGCAGCTTGGCAGGCTTTTCTAGAGCTGCAAGTGGTTCATACCTGTTGCAAAGCTTAAGCGGGGTGGGGCCCTTGCTGCGGAGGGCCTTGGGGCCCTTGACCACCTTGGTCCAACCTCTTGGTTGGACAGCATGGGAGGTCCTTGAGTCCTCTCTTGTCCTAGAAGGCAATCAGGGTCTACTCTCTGCCTCCCAGGGGAGAAGGGCATGGCAGTAGGAGTCTATCTCACACTCACCATCTCTGATGGCATGTAGTCCCTGGACTGCAGCCTAGAGCTCCTCCAGCTGGCATGCCAGAGACCCCAAAAGGGAGCAGACCCCACAAGGGGAGGTGGCCATGCTCTCAGACCCCAGAGCCTGAAAAAGTGTCAGGCAGTCCCCGCAGCTATGAGCCAGAGGCTCCATCTGCGTGGAGCCCGGAACCATGGGCTCTGTCTGGGTGGAGGTCTCTGAGGTGCCAGAGGGGGAAGCCACAGACCCCAAGGGGACCATCAGGGTGTGGTGCGTGCCCATCCGCATGATGCTGCTGGTAGACTGGCTGCGGCTGGGACTGCCTACCCTATGGGAGCTCACAGGCAGGGCTGCGGGCCCTCCTGCTCACCCTCCTGCACAAACTCCCATGCTAACTCATGCACTGGGCCCAGAGCATGCCTGTTTGCGTGACCTCTTCATGATGCTCCAGTCATGCAGCTCCCTGGGGGGGCTGGGTGAAGTAGGAGCTGGGGGGGTCATGACCCTCCTCGGCCGACTCAACCACCTCCCAGCTATCCATGTCCCTCCCGCCATAGGTGCCTGCTTACCTGCGGGCAGGCCAGGGCTCATCGGGGGTTCTGGAGTCTCTCCTGGGGTTCTTAGCTCATGGAGGCATAGTAGGCTTTCACCCATGCATCTCTCTCTGGAGCAGGAACCTGAATGCAGCTTCTGCCATTGCTGGGCCCTTCTTAAACTGAGCACATGCACAGAAGGCCTGGCCAGTGCCGTGCTGCTCTTGGAAGGGCTAAGCAGGGGTCCCTCCCCCTCCCCCTCCCCCCACAGAAGGAGGGGACAGGTAAAGCTAAGTAGGAGCCGTGGGGCGTGCTCCTCCTCTGCCCACTCAGGTGCCTCCCAGCTGTCTACAACCCTCCCACCATGGGCCTCTGCTTACCTGTGGGAAGGTCGGGGCTTGTCAGGGGTCCTGGAGGGTCCTGGGGTCTGTCCTGAGGTCCCTGGGCTCATGGGGGGACAGCAGGCTTTCACCCGCACATCTCTCTCCAGAGCCGGGACCCAAATGCCAATTTTTCTTCAGCTGGGACCCGAATTTCCTTTTTTTCCCCTTTAAAGTGAAAGTGCCTGGGGTTGTGGGGGTAGCCATGGGGATCTGGAAGTATATGTCAAGGGTGGTGCTGAGTGGGTCAGTCATTGGGGTGGTCTGGGGGAGCAGGGGTAGGGCTGGGTGGGGAAGCCATCAGGGGGGCTGCAGCAGCTGGCGGGGTATTGGGCCAGGTGGGACAGCAATTGGGGGGCTGGGATGGGGCATGTGGGCCCTTCAGGAGTCGTGGTAGCCCCTGAGGGGGCCATTTAACCCCTGTTGGGGCTCTGTAACCCCTGTTGGGGGCCGTAACCCCTGTGTGGAAACCAAACCCCCTGTTGGAGAGCCTTAGCCCCTGTGGGGGGACCAAATACCCTGTTGGGGGGCTGTAGCCCCTGTGGGAGGGCAGCAAAATATATATTCATGTATTCATTAATTCATGAAACATGTATTTAAGGTTCACTTTATTATTATTATGATAAGAGATTTGCTTTAATACTGTAGCTATATCAATAAAACATTGTCCAACTGATCACTGTCTCTGTCTCACACTCTCTGTCTCTTTATAGTGGTCTTTTGTTTTACTTGTGGAGGAACATGGATTTTGGGGTATTTTCAAGAGTGACTTGAGGATTTTTTTTATCAGGGATTTTTGAGTTCCAATAGGGAACACCAGAATTCCTGCTAGGGAGGCCAGTGGCAGGACCCTGCCTGCTTAGAGCTGGCACCTTGGATCCAGCTGGCTGTGGCTAACTTCCTGGCCAAATGGAGTGATAGCTGCCCAGATGGCTGGGCAGGGGGCACACATGGCAGTAGTACTGCACAGAAGACAACACTGCAACCACAGACCACTGGTAGCTGGCCCAGAGGAGCAGATGCCTCTACTGGCTGGGCAGGCGCCCCTCGCAGCAGGTCACAGCCAGACAGCAGCCTGCACTGCCAGACTGCTGCAGTGGGTAAAGGATGCAGGGAACTCTCAGGGCTGCTTCAGCAGTCCAGCTGGCACAGGGGGTAGTGTCCCAAGGTACCAATTGGCTGGGACCCAGAAGCTCCTGAGAGCTAGTAGCCCTGAGCTATTTGCCAGGGCAGCTTTTTATACTGCTGGGGATAGAACAGGTGCTGGCCCCGGGCTCTGGCTCCCCCTGGCTGTAGGTCCGGGAGGAGCCAGGCAGGGTTATTTTGCCCCAAGTGGCACAATTTGCTCCACAACAAAGTGCATGTCTGAGCACGTGCTCTGAGGCAAAAAGCCCCAGCTCAAATTTGCACTGTTTGTATTTGAGCTTCTGCAAGTGCACGTGCTGGCATGTGTGGATGCGCCCAATGAGAACAATGATGATGGCTAACTGGGATCCTTTTAGGAAGATGCTGAACTGCACCACTCTAGTCTAGTTAAGGTAAAACTTAAAACCTATGACCAAATGCTGTTAAAGAGCATAAAAGAAGCCCTATAGTTTTTCTCTTGGATTGTTTTCAATCTAATAAAATTTGGTGGTCAGATGTAGCATTGTGGTAAGGAATATCAAGAAGCATCCTGGAGCAATGACACAGCCTTCTTTAACTCCTGTCTTAACCTGAAGGAGATCCATGATAGATCTGTTATTGACAACCACCACTTGCTTGCTGTCATGGAGCAGACAAAAAATGGCAATGAATTTCAGAGGGCATCTATGCTTCAGAAAGATCCTCCACAGTGCTACTTGGTTCACAGAGCTTTTTGTCATAGATTCATAGATGTTTGGGTCAGAAGGAACCTTAGCAGATCATCAAGTCCGACCCCCTGCCCTGGGCAGAAAAAGTGCTGATGTCAGATGACCTCAGCCAGATGTATGTCTAGCTTCCTCTTAAAGACCCCCAAGATAGGGGAGAGCACCACTTCCCTTGGAAACCCATTCCAGATTTTGGCAACCCTTACTGTAAATAAGTTCTTTCTGATATCTAATCTAAATCTGCTCTCTGTCAGTTTGTGGCCATTGTTCCTAGTTACCGCAAAGGGTGCCCTGCTAGACAGAGCATCTCCTATTCCTTGCTGTCCCCCCCACACCCCCCATTGAATTTGTAGGTGGCCACAAGATCACCTCAGTCTTCTTTTGCGGAGACTGGAGAGATCCAAGACCCTCAAGCTCTCCTCATAGGGCTTTGCCTGCAGGCCCCTAACCATACATCCTCCTCTGAACCCTCTTGAGGTTGTCCACATCCTCTTGAAGTGTGGCGCCCAAAACTGGATGGAGTACTCTAACTGCCTGACCAGTGCTGCATAAAGGGGAAATATCACCTCCTTGGACCTGTTTGTCATGCACCTGCTAATGCATGATAAAATGAGGTTAGCTTTACTGAACACTTCATCACACTGATGACTTATGTTAATCTTGGAGTCAACAGTGACTTCAAAATCCCTTTCGGCTGCTGTGCTACTGAGAAGGTTCTCCCACAGCCTATAAGTGTGTTGGTGATTCCTTTTCCCTAAGTGCAGCACCTTGCATTTGTCCTTATTGAACTGCATCCTATTCTGTTCTGCCCACTTTCCAGCCTGTCCAGATCAACTTGGATTCATTCCTTACCCTCTGGTGTGTTAACTTTACCCTATAATTTGGTATCATCAATGAATTTGGACAGAGTGCTTTCCACTCCCTCATACAAGTCACTGATGAAGACATTGAACAGCACCAGTCTAAGGACCAAGCCTTGTGGGACTCCACTGCCCACATCTTTCCAGGTCAATACTGACCCATCCACCACCACTCTCTGGGTGTGACCCCTAAGCCAATTAGCCACCCACTCGACCATGTAATCATCTATGTCACAGTCACTCAGTTTTTTCTATAAGAATATAATGAGATACCGTATCAAAGGCCTTCTTAAAATCCAAGTAGATGACATCCACCTCGATTGCTGCATCTAAGCATCAAGACCTGACCTGGTCATAAAAAGAAACAAGGTTATTCAGGCAGGATCTACCTGCTATGAATCCACCCTGGTTGCCCTTTAGCATTTATTTCCCTCTAGAGTCAGAATGGAGCTAAACTACTGAATGGATTGGAAACTGTTTAATCTCAACCAACTCTGAACCAGAACCAAGACCATCCTGACCTTAATCATTGAGCTGCAGTACACTGATGATGCTGTGCTCACTCTGTGCTCACTCTGAAGCAGACCTTCAGGCAATAATCAACATCTTTACTGAGGCATATGAGAAAACAAGACTGATACTTAACGCTCAGAAGATTAAGGTCCTCCATCAACAAGCTCTTAATGAGGGCCAGCTCCAGTAATTCAGATTCATGGTGCTGCCAACCATTGATCCTCCTGGATCATGCTGTATGCATGAGGGCCACCTAGACCTTCAATTCATACACCTGGGCAGGAATTTTCAGAGGAGTAGAGGATTCCCAGAGCTGCTATCCTCCCTTTAGGCCACTGAGACAGAATCCAAAGACCAGACTGAATCCAGATGATTGGTGCCTTTATGGCTGTAGTTGTATAACTGTCTGGGTATCAAACCCAGGTCTCCTATGTGGTAGACAAGGGTTCTACCACTGAAATACATGGGACTTTGATTCATGGTGAGACTCTGGAGAATGATGAGTATTTCCCATATCTTAGAAGCCATCTCTCACTAAAGGCTGATATCAATGAAGAAATCCAACATTGCCTCAAATACGTAAGTGCAGCCTTTGGACATCTGAGAAAATGGGTGTTTAAAGGTCACTGCATCAGATCTGAAACCAAGCTTGTGGTTTATCAAGCAGTAGTGATACTTACCTTACTGTACGGAGCTGAGACATGGACAACGTACAGGAAACACCTCAAGTCACTGGAAAAGTATCATGAACGCAGCCTGTGGAAGTTCCTTTGAATCGAGTGGGTAGCCAGATGCACCAACATTAGCATCCTTTTAAAAGCAAACACCAGAAGCGCTGAGGTAATGATCATCCAACATCAACTTCACTGGGCTAGCCACATCATCTGGATGTTTGATTCCAGAATACCATAGCTAGTTTTATTCTTCCATCTCAGTCAAGGTGTATGCATAGTTGGGCAGAGAAAGCACTTCAAGGACATCCTCAAGTCCAGCCTGAAAAAATGCAACATAATATCAACTCATGGGAGACTATCACCCAGGGCTACCCCAAATGGAGGAAGAGTCTGCTGCAAGGATTTCAGTACTTTGAAACCTTATGAAAACAACAGGAGATAGAAAAACAGGAGTGGCAGAAACAGCGTATCATGAACCAGACCAAGAATCCAGAACTGTCCCCCCACTCCATACTGAAACGTGCCTGAGAAGCAAAAGGCTGTCGATCCTGGATAGGCCTCATCATCCATTTTCTTTCATGATGAATAAAACTTATGATATCTCCTAGTTAGAATACCCTCCTGCACAATGTGACTGTGGCCAGGCTATGCCAGTTGAATCTGTTCTGCTTATTTACTTTGGTCCACCATTACATCATAAAAGATTGCAGTTTCTCTGAAAGAATAAAGAACCTGGGCTAGTTGCAGCATTTGATATTGCTTGATTTTCTGTTGAATCAAAGTTTTAATTCATTGCTTATATTAATGGTAGGAGTGACTAATATCTTTAATCGTATTTAATATTAGTATTTAAACTTCCTTCCTTCATTTTTTTTATTTACAGTACAATAGTTCTCCAAAGAGAAGAACATTGGGGAAGGGGGAGGAAGATTAGCTTGGAAAGGTTCGTTTTTGGAGAAGCCAACAAAAAGACCCCTAAAGATTGCAGACATAGAGCAAAGACTCATTGCACACATCCAGATGAATGTACACATGCAGGGTCATGCATTTCCTGCAGCACATATTTGTGCTGCTGCTTTGTGCCCTAGGGCACACCCTGAATGAGTGCTCTAGTGTGCACCAAATTGACCCATGTGGGCTAGGATAGGCTTATGCTGGTCCCAGCAGCCTCACCTGGGGTTCTGGGGGCCTCCCAGGGCAGCAGCGGTGCCAGTCCAGCTGCACAAAGCCTGGCCAACAGCCAGAGTGTGGCTCTGAATGGCCAGGGTCTGTTTCTGGCAGTGCATGCTGCTGCTGCATGCACCATGCCATTTTTTTATTTATTTTTTTTAGAGACAGTTTTAAATTTTGTTACCACACTGCAAATTAGTGAGGTGAATGGTTGCATGTGTGTCACATGTTTTGTGATGCCTCAAACAGCTCTGAGACACTGCAAACTGCATGTGTGCTCATCTGGACACCCATTAAGGGTGATTATTTCTTTCTGTACTTTTGGTTATAATATAAAGAGCTTCATCAGTTCAATTAATTATAATATTATGCCCATTTACTGCCTCTATTGACATTTTTACTTTCACCTGGATTAGACACATTTCCCTCTTTCCTTCCACATCACTACTTCTCACTTTACAAAAGCATTGTTAGTAAAGAAAATTCAGCTTACTTCTGGGATCTTCCTATGGTGATTAAAACTAAATACAAAAGTTTGGGAACTCATACTCCTGTATCTTCTGCCCATTTGATAAATACTGAAAACCAAAAAGCTATTAGACAAATATTTAGGATATAATCCTAATTTATGCATGTCATAATTTTTCTTGTACTTTAAAATGAAAGCAGCCCAGCGACTTCAATGGGTGTTCATTGCCTAAATACCTTTAAAACCCTGTCTGTAACTGCAAGGATTAAATATACTAGTATAATGTATGGTACTTTAATGGTAACTATGAAGTTGGAGATTATCTACAAGGGTTACCAGCCATCCTGTTTAATCCCTGGTAATATTGATTTATATGAGTGATTTATTGCAGGTTTCCTTTATTTTATTCCTGTTCATCTCCATAAACTGTTGAGTCTTGCTTGCCAGTATGATAGCTGTTATCTTCAGTTCAGTAGAGCTTTGTCTCATTATTTTATTATCCCCTGCAAAATACTTTAAGGTGATTGGTATGAAAGGTAATATATAAAATGAAATTGAATTCAGTTGATTGTATTATTAAAAAAGAGGATTTGAAAATACTGAAAGATGAGTTCCATAAGAATTTTAAAAGGTTGTAACTTTAGCAATAAAAAGTAAGAAAATTCAAAGTTATAGCTGTAAGACCATCTTTCAGTCAACCTTGTTCTACTAGGCATAGTCCTAGTTCACTGTGATGGGCATAGTCTCAGACATAAAGCAAAGACTTAAGCACAGAAGTACTACCATAGTAAGTCATAGCAGCTGGAGTTTATTGTTCCCGGGTGCCGCAGTTACACATGCGCCTGGGACTGCAGCACACTGAACCAGGTCACAGCAGCCCTGGCTGGCAGGGAGCCTGGGGGGTCATCCTGCCAGCCCAGAGCTGCTCCAACCTGGCTCAATGTGCTGCAGAGAGGCTGGCTGGGGCATGAGAGTGCTCCAGTGTGGGGCTAGCTGGCAGGCAACCCCCACAGTGATGTACCCTTATGCCCCAGCCACTCCCATCAGTGTCATGCATTGCTGCACAGTAAAGAACTCCACAGTAGGATAGTATTTATATTTACAAATACTAACCTATGGTGGAGCTAGTTAGTTTCCTGAAGCCTCATAGAGCCACACATGTTGAGGCTGAGACTTTACTGCAGAATTAATTAGGCAGCTCTACAGTAAATGTCTCATGTAGATGTACCCAGCAAAGGCCTAACTATTCCAGGATCCATCTCTGACAGCAGCAACTAATGGATGCTTCCAAGGAAAAGTGTTAAAAACAGGGCATATATTCTGACCCTTGCAATGTTCTCCCAGTCAGTAGCATACAATTATATTCTAACTACTATTTTTAATACTTTTTTTAACTCTGCTGTACTGTTGATCTCTGCAACATTCTATTCCAATGTTATGTTCAGTGTTATGTAAAAAGATACTTCCTGTTGGGTTGTTTGTTTGTTCGTTTGTTTTCTAACCCTGCTACTTGATAATATAAAAAGTAGGGGGGGGAGGGACATCTAAATAAATTATGCAACATAGTAATTTTATAGAAAGTTATCATACCCCCAATCACTTGTCACTTTTGCAAGCTAAAGCATCCTAGCCTTTTCAATGTTTCCTCATGTGGATGTCATGCCTCATATGGAAATCTTGATCATCTCTTCTCTGAACCTTTTGATACATGGTTGACAATCCAGAGGTTGCAAGTTTGAGGCCATAGCAGAAGCACTCATGGTGTGGCCTGTCAGATTCCAACAAAAATGTGAATTCTGTTAAATGCCTTGTCACAAGGACCTGGCAAAGGAAAAGGCTTACCCAGGTACTTACTGACACCATCAAAGAATTCTAGCTAATCTGTGACACATTGTTTCCCTTAAGAAAAAAACTATATTGATTCCTTTTTATTATAGATTCTGCTAATTTGTTAGGAACAGAAGTTATTCACTAGGCTACAGTTCCTGAAATCACATTTGAAGCACCTTTTAAAGATAGTATTATATTGACTATCTTCCAGTCCTCTTGTCATCTCAGTGTCTCATCCCAATTCTTCATATTAATCCACTAGGAAGAACAGATTTGATGTGAGATTCTCCCCAATATCCTTGCACTAAAGAACAATATACAGAATTCATTTAGCTTCTCTAAATGAATGACAGGCTACAGCCTGTCTTCCCTGAGTGCACTTTGCTCATCTAATGGCACCACTCATAGAGCTTTTTGCATTGATGTACTACAATATATATATATTATTAACTTCTATGTATTTAGTATCATGTTCCTTCAATTATTTTTGGCCTGCCTTATTCTGGTTTTACATTTAACCTGCCAGAATTTCAAGTCTTTTTGTTTTCCTCCTCCGAGTATGGCTGTGAGTCTCACTGATACCAGTGAGCTGAGTCATGAAGAGTCTTCATATTATGGTAATTCAGTGGGGTTTCATTAATTGTTTATACATTTTCTGTTCAATTAAAGTGGTTACTAAGAAAATGTTATATTAAACGTCTCGATCCCTGATCCTTCTTCTACTGAAGACAACAGGACTATTGCTATTGTTTTCAATATTATCAGGATAAGATCCTTAGTATTGATGTTAGCTAAAATACAAATAGAGTAAAAAAAATATATTGATGTTTGCATAATGCTCTGAACACGTTACACAATACATAATTCCAAGCAGTTATAATTTTTATTTGTTAGTACTTGTTGTATTAAGTCAAACATTATTAAATATAGAAAGCCTGCTAATGCCACACAACTTAAAAGCATATGTTTGTGCAAAGACATGCATCCTCTTTTGAAATCTGCTTGGGATCTTCCTACCTGCTGTGCTTAATTTTAAAATCCAATGCCATCATTAAAAAAAGAAAGCTGTTTCCTCTTTCATCTGTGCACTCTATTTCGCACCAATTTTCATCAAAATCTTCCACAGCTCCTAGTATAAATTGATCCTGTATACTCCTAGTTAACCTGTGGACCATGCAAAATGTCTTCTTTTTGTTGAATGTGTTAAAACCTTAGGCAATGACAATTCTAAACACCCAGAGCTAAATTCATTTCTAGTGCAATTCAATTGGCTTCAATAGAATTGTACAAGGAACGAGCTTCACTCTGAAGGTCTATCCCTTTTATGTTTCAAAACATCTTTCTTCACTTTGGCATCATATGCAAAATTCATTTTACTAGATATGCTACTTAGAGAGAACTATATAGTCATAGGCGGGGGAACTTTTTCTCTTTAGTTGAAGTAGGAAAAATAGGGGGTAAATTCTAGTTCTGATCCAGCAGTGCTTATCTAGAGGAAATACTTAATACCTTTATTGTGAGTTTGGA
>NW_005843069.1:81553-93790 GCF_000455745.1 Alligator sinensis
GAATGCCGAAGGTCTGCAGGATTGGGTTCTTTCTTTGATTTTCATGAAATTTATAACTGGTGTATTAACTGTTTTGTGTAAAACAGACTAGAGTGTATAATGCTGCTGTTTCTTTACTTGTTATATTTATGGGATTTTATAAAACTGTCCAGTGAATAATTGTTAGTCTCATTTGCCCGAAAGCTCTTTCTAATATTTTATGGTTTAGACAGCTGGTGTTTGGTAGCGAGTGCTATCAGTTCATATTTTCTTATTAGCCCAGAGCTGGGTTGGCTTCCATGTGATCTTGTTAAATTCTAGACATTGGGCCCATGGTATCCAGATCCAGATGCCAGATTACTCAGAATTTGAAAAGCCTCAGATCTAGACTTTTGACTTGGCCACATAAAGGTTATATGGGAATATTACACCTGGACCCAGAGTCAGATATAACATCTCTCCAAAAAATTGAGGATGCATCCTGAAAGGTTTTGCTTTGGTCTTATCTCTAAAAGATATGCTTTCATCACTCCTGTTAGATCTTCCCTGCTACACTGAGCCACACTAGCAAGGGATCCATATCAGTGCCATTTCAAGAAAAGCAGTGAGAGCAATTTCTGAATTCTGTCACACAAAAGAACAGTATAAACTCTGGCACCATCCCTAGCAACTTGTCTCACTCTGGGTGAGTAGTAAGCAGACAAGTATGCAGTCCCTACTACTTTCCTACTTCCTTTTGGTTCTCTCCTTCCATCCCTAAGTTTTTACTTCTTTCCCCTTCCCTTCAAAAGCAGAGTATCTTTGCACTATTATAGCCGGCCGTCATGCAAACAGGGCTGAGACTTGTTCTTCCTCATCAGTGGATTCCTAGTTAAGAAAACAGGAACATGTTAGCCTTCATTGATTTTACAAAATAAAATGTCTTACCTAAAGATATTACCCATGTAGAAAACAAGCTCCAGCTAGCTTCTAATACTGTAATGTCATCATGATAATGTAGTTGTTTTTCTTCAAATTGTCCTGTGTTACAAGGAGTTACCACAGACATACTGTGCAAGGTATTCCATGTGCACAAGGCATGTTAGCTTGTCATTATTCTAATCCTAACATTTCAGTGCCAACCTGATTTCACAGTTCTAATTATAAACAGGATCTCAACTGGAGTTTAGGACACAGAATCAGGTCCAGTGTCTCTTCAAAATGTCAAGTAACCTCTCAGAATTTAACAAATACAGCTGCAAATCAATAGAAATGTAAAATATTTTGCCTCATACTTGCATTTTAAATGTGGTTGTATTAATACTGATGATAGAATTAAATGGCATTCCAGTCTACTCCTGTGCCCTCAGAACCAAAATATTGATGTCCATTTTAGTTGAAATAACATAATTTTCCATTGCTAAAGAAATGCTTATTGAAGTTAGTATTCCACTTTTTCGACAGCAGTGAAATATACCGTTTCAGGATTATAGGATCATTTTTGTATTTACTGGTGCTATGGGAGACTTGGTAAAAGATGCCATAGCATGATGCAAAAATTCCATTTTTCTCTCTCGTGCGCACTCATGCACTCACACTCAATTTTTATAAGTGAACTCAGATGAAGGCTGCAATGTAAAGGCACTGGTCAGAGATTAAATTCACTGTTTTAATGATATAAAAAGGTGCTGGTATATTTTAAACACATGTATTTACTTTCTAAATCAATTAAGCATGCCTTCATGCACAATTGTTTGTTTTATATATAAATAAACGACCTTAATAATAAAGGCCATAGACGGACATTCATTTCTTACCACAACTAATTACTAGGAAATCTCCTGTGCAACAAATCCTACTGAGAGAGGGAGTGTACAGGTGTTCCAGCCCGCAGTCACCCTCTCTCCAAGTAAAAGCAGAGGGATAAAGGAAGGGGAGAAAATGGGGAGAATGTAGGGAGAAGCCTCTTCTCCCTAAATGTTCCCCAGACCAGGTTCAGCCTAGTCTGAGGAATACACAGGGAACCTTTCCCTGTCACTCAACTCCTCTTGATCCCAGAAAGGAGTGGAGCAGTAGCTGCTCCCCCTGCCTACCAAGACCAAGGTCAGCCTGGTCTTGGTAGGCAGGGGGAGTTTGCAGAACACACAGGGGTAGGCCGGGGTCAATTTGCAGAACACACAGGAAACCTTTCCCTGTTGCTCCACTCCTCCCAGTTCCCATGAATGTACAAGAAACTCTCACGCAGGCAAGATTTTCCTTGTTGAAGAGAAAGGTTTCTTTTCTGGATCTGGCATGTTTCCCATAGGAGAAACTGCCTGAACATCTGTATGTTCCCAGTCCCAATGAGAGAAAGGTATTTCTCCTACTAGAAATGTAATGCCAACTCACATCCACAGTCAAATTATAAGATGACCTATATGGGTAAGTTCCATACACACAGAGTAACCCCAACTTTTAAAGGTTCCATGGAAAAACAAGGCATGGGAATATGAAATATGACCTGTGCAACTTTTAGTAACTGGAATTACCTATTTAATGATAGAGTTTTTTGTAGCCTTGTGTTACTGGTAATTATGCATTACATTGGGCAAATATGTATTATATGGAAACTTCTGAAGTGAAGATAGTATCATATTCCACCTTTTTGGTTTTCAGCTTTTCACTTTTTCAGAGGGACTGAAAACTTGTAAATAAATATCACTTTCAAGCCATCGGGAGGAAAGAATATGTATACTGGGGACAAAATTGCAAGATTAGCCATTTCTGACTAGCATGTAAGACACTAACATTAATGATCGTTTATAGAAATACCAGAGAAGAATAGCCATGACCAGCCATGAAATGAACCAACAGCTTTGGCTCTGCCAATATTTTTTTTTTTTTTGTAGCAGCAGAATTGCATAGCTTTGCCATTGCAAAAATCCATATGCCCATTATTTTATTTGACTAATAATAAAGCCCTGTGGTATAATCAAAGTGCATCAGTATTTTTATATTTTTATACTATTTGTAGAACTTTCTGCAAAACAGTTGCTTTTTATTTTCTTTATCATTCCACTGAAGAAGCCATAAAGGATTCAATTTTGTTTGCATTTCTATAAATTCTTGTATTGTCTCGAACCTTTAAATTTGGAGCACAACCCCAGCCTCCAACCCACTTCTCATAAAGATTTTCTTTTTTGCCTTAACCAAATTCTGGTTAGATCTAGTGCAATAAAAAACACAATGCAACATTTATGAGACATACTGTCCAAAACATTTTTTAATGTATTAAAATGCTGTGTGAGATTAAACATATTTAAACTCATTTTAAAGCTTTCCCCAAACACATTACACAACATTCAAAAGAACAAACAAATTAAATTGTTTCTAAATGTCCTAAATGTCTTCTCTAAATGTCTCTTCTCTAGGTCTTAAAAAGAGGACCCAAATCCTTTATTAGGCTTGTAACTGCTAACAACATGTTTATGTTACCCTTCTGCCAGGCACTGCACAGCAGTAACAGAGGCTGTGTTCAAATTTAGGGGGTTTAAAACAACTTTTCAAAGTCAGATCAAGCTCCCACCCACAAACCTGGCAAAATAAAATTTTAACTATAAGTAAATGTTAAGCTAAAACAGGTTTTATTACAAGCAAACAAGTAAAAGTAGCAAATATATGACGTTAAAGAAAATGTAACTATTGAACCTTAATTAATTAAAACCCAAACAGATCATAGTCACTGGCAAACCAATTGGGGGAGCTTCCACTTATCCCAGTCAGTTGGGCAGGAGATATCACCCAGGGTTGTTTTCTGAGAGCTCTACCACGTACATCAGCCAAGATAGCCAAGGCTGCTGCTTTGCTTTCAATGCTCTCCCACCTACAGTAGCCAAAGTAGCAAGTCAGATAGCAAGGCCCACACCAGTATTCCTGCCACTCTGAAGCTGGGGAGCACTGCTAGATGTGATGCTGGAGGCCACAGCTCTGATTGCTCAGGAGCATTGCTCTAGCCACCAGAGGTGTGTGAAACGGGCCCAAGCAGATTCAGATTTGGCCCAAATCAGGGACAGTGATTAGATTCATTGATTCAGATCACTGTCCCTGATTCAATTCATCTGAATCCAAATTTGAAGTTCGGATGTCGATTTGGAGAATCAGTGATTCAAACATAGACACAGCTTTAAATTTTTTTTTCTATATACCTGAAGGTACCGGCACAGCTTGTGAACACTGCGATGCTGGGGCAGATGGAGCATCCCACAGGAGTTACGGCGGGGGGGGGGGGGGGGGGGGGGGGCGCCTCGCCGTGGGGGGGGGGGGGGGGGGGGGGGGGGGGGGGTGAGCCCTTCACGTGCTCAGCGGTGAACCCCGAAGTGGACCAGAAGTACTTCTGGTCCACTTTCAGGTCTGCCGGGGACCACGCGGGGCAGGGGGCCGCACTTCCTCCAGCTCAGCAATTGGCCATGGGGGACCCTGGGTTCCCCCCCAGACCCAGGAGGCACCAGTTGCCAAGCCTGGGAGGTGTTGGGGGACCCCTCCATGCACACCCAGGTGGATCCAGAAATAGACTGGAAGTGCTTCTGGTCTACTTCTGGGTCTGCTGCCGAGTGCACTGGGGAGCCCCCATGTTTCCGTGGGACACTCCATGCACCCGGGCATTGCAGCACTCATGAGCTGCCTGCTACCTAGAGGTATGTAGAAAAAACATTTAAAGCAGTGTCTATGTCTGAAACACCGAATCTTTCCAAGTCTCTCTGAATTGATTCTGAGGGTTCCAATTCAATTCTGAGAGAGAAAAGAGTAAAAGGGATAAAATTCAATTCTGATTCAGAGTTTTGGCCACCAAATCAGGCCAAATCTCTGCCAAATCGAATCAGCAACTAAAGCTTCGCACAGCCCTACTAGCCACTACCTCCAAGAGTCTTTTCCACTCTTCCAGGGTCTCAACAGCTTCTTAGCACTGCTGAGTGTTTCTCTTTTGGACCCTTCCCCATCTTTTCACTGTCTCTTTCACCCTCTTTTCACCATCTCACCACCTGCCCTAAGTCACTGGTAGGATCAAGGACTTTTTCAGCTCTTTTAACTATGGTGACTCTCAGGCTTTTCCCCTAAATCTGCTAGTGTGCAGATGCAGGTTTACTTCAAGAACTTGATCCATTAACAACATTTGAGTGCTTACAAACTTCATCATATTGGAAGGGCAGGTTGGTGACACAAAATCTGATCTACCCACCCTTTCTAATTATACACTTTAACCTCCCGCAGTATAACTCAAACTCATGAACAGTGAAAGCAGGCACAGGAAGCCCCTCACAAGCATACTAATGAAGGTATGCAAATGAAGAATACACAAAGTTACAATTATAGACCATAACCAGAATCAACTGTGCAGAACATAATCAAGGTTATATTTATATTCCACAGTACATATAGTGTACAAAGGACCCTCCTTTACATCAGGCTCTTACAACAAAAAAATAAATTTAATCCATTGCTTTGTAGCTATATGAAAGCCAGAGGATATCAGTATTTCACAGTGTTATATGAAAAAATAGGGCATCTACAAACCTCCTAGTGTCCCCCTCTTTTCTTCCTATTTGTATAAAACTTCCTATGTTTTCATATCCTTTGAGGTGTGTGTATGTTTTACACTAATTTTGATCAAAAAGTATGAGTGCGTGCATGTCTAATTTAGCTATAAAATAAATTAAAACCAATATGTTTAATGAAGACTGCTTAGAGTGTAGTTGGTTTATAGGTGCCTTGAATATATACAACTGATCTGGGACAGAGGGAGGAAGATAAGGAAGTAGATATTAGTGTTTCTTTATTGCCTTTATTGGATGGGAAGAGAAGGAATAGGGTGCAATCCTCCAAGACCTGCATGCATACACTTGCACTGGTTCTTCAGAAAGTAAATAATGCATTTTTTTTTCTGAATTATATAAAATATATAACTGAGTCAGCTACTGCTACAACTGCCAAAGCTTTAATGATTTTTTTTATGGAGAAAGACCTCTTCCTCATGGCTCTTTAGGCTGTTGGCAAACACTAATTTAGTGGCAAGATGGGATCTGATCCCAGATCCCA
This sequence comes from Alligator sinensis, assembly GCF_000455745.1. NCBI lineage: Eukaryota > Metazoa > Chordata > Crocodylia > Alligatoridae > Alligator > Alligator sinensis. Next base: position 87,584 of record NW_005843069.1, read on the forward strand.
ACATTCTCATGTACTCCCATGTTACACATGGATGCCAAAACATGTGATTTATCGGATCAGGGATAAAATTTCTCTGATCCTTATTGTGTGCCAGTGCAGGGAGCCCAGCATCAGGGAGTGGGCCATGATGCCACACTTCCTTCAACGCCCTTTCAACTTGCTAGTGCATGCCACACAGAGTGCTGCCCAGACCTTTGCTGGGTAAATTTAAACCCATGTGTGGGGCAGCCTAGCACACAGCTTGTACGGTAGAAGATCAGCTTGACTTAGCAGAGAGCACTTCAGAAAACTAAGTCACAAAAAGGAAGCTTATAAGAAGTGGAAACTTGGACAAATAAATAGGAAGGAGTATAACAGCATTGGTCAGGCATGCAAGGATGAAGTCAGGGAGGCCAAAGTGCAATTGGGATTGTAGTTATCAAAGGGCATGAAAGGTAACAAGAAGGGTTCTGCAAGTATGTTGGTAGCAAGAGGAGGATCAGAGAAAGTGTGGAATGGGGGAGGCAACCTTGTGATGGGGGGCAACCTTGTGATAGAGCATGCAGAAAAAGCTGAAATGCTCAATAGGAGTGTGTGAAACAGGCTGTACTCGATTCAGATTCGGCCTGAATTGGGGGACAGTGATTCGATTCGTTGATTCGGATCACTGTCCCAATTCAATTCGGCCCAATCCGAATCTGAAGATTTGATGCTGATTTGGAGAATCAGTGATTCAGCCATAGGCACAGTTTTAAATGTTTTTTCTACATACCTAGAGGTACCAGGCACAGCTCATGAATGCTGAGATGGTGGGGTGGATGGAGCATCTCACAGGAGTGTGGGGGAGGGGAGGGGCTGCAGGCTCAGCAGTAGACCCAGAAGTGGACCGGAAGTCTTTCCGGTCCACTTCTGGGTCCACTGCCAACCATGCGGGGGACTCCCCCACACACCGCACTGGCTCAGCAATTGACCGAAGGGGGACCCCGGGTGCCCTCCCAGACCCAGGAGGCACAGTTGCTGAGACAGGAGGTGGGCAGGAGCGGGGTCCTCTGTGTGCTCCCCAGTGGACCCAGAAGTGCTTCTGGTGCACTTACGGGTCCACTGCCAAGCACACTGGTACCTTGAGGTATGTAGAAAAAGCATTTAAAGCTGTGTCTATGTCCAAATTATCAAATCTTTCTGAATCTCTCCAAATCAATTCAGAGGGTTCTGATTCAATTTGTAGAGATTAAAGGGTCTCCTGATTCAATTCAGATTCAGAGACTCAGTCATCGAATCAAGCCAAATCTCCACTGAATTGAATCAGTGACTGAAGCTTCACACAGCCCAAGTGCTCAATGCCCTTTGCCTCAGTCTTCAGAAGCAAGGTCAGCTCCCAGACTACTGCACCAGGCAACACAGTTTGGGGAGGAGGTGAGAAGCCAACAGTGGTGAAAGAACAGTTTAGGGACTATTTAGAAAAGCTGGACTTATACAAGTCCATGGGGCCAGATGGGATGTACACAAGGGTGCTGAGGGAGTTGGTTGATAAGATTGCAGAGTTATTGGCCATCATCTTTGAAAACTCATGGCAATTACAGGAAGTCCCAGTTGATTGGAAAAGGGCAAACACTGTCCCCATATTTAAGATGGGGAACAAGGAGGATCCAGGGAACTACAGATCAGTCAGCCTAATCTCAGTCCCTGGAAACATCATGGAGCCGATCCTCAAGGAATCCATTTCTGAACACTTGGAGCAGTCAGCATGCATTCACCAAGGACAAGTCATGCCTGACCAACCTGATTGACTTCTAGGATGAGGTAACTGGCTCTGTGGATGTGGAGGGACATGGGGATGTGATATCCCTTGATTTTAGCAAGGCTTTTGATACAGTCTCCCACAACATTCTCACAGGCAAGCAAAGGAAGTATTGGCTGGATGAATGGACTGTAAGGTGGATAGAAAACTGGTTGGAGCAGCAGGCTCAGAGAACAGTAATCAATGGCTCGATGTCTAGTTGGCAACCAGTATCAAATGGAGTGCCCCAGGGGCCAGTCCTGGAGCTGGTTTTGTTCAGTATCTTCATCAACAACCTGGAAGATAGCATAGATTGCACCCTCAGCAAGTTTGCAGATGATACCAAGCTGGAGCGGGGTTGGGGGGAGTAGTAAATCACATGCACTGGTACAGGCTAGGGGATGACTGGCTGGACAGCAGGTCTGCAGAAAAGTACCTGGGGGTTACAGTGGACAATAAGCTGAATACGAGCCAGCAGGGTGCCATTGTTGCAAAGAAGGCTAGCGGCATAGAGTGCTGCATTGGTAAGTGTGTTGCCAGCAGGTCAAGGGAAGTGATTATTCCCTTCTATTCAGCACTGGTGAGGCCACATCTGGAGTACTGTGTTCATTTATGGGGCCCCCACTACTGAAGGGGTGTGGACAAATTGAAAGGGTCCAGCAGAGGGCAACAAAAATGTTTCGGGAGCTGGGGCACATGACTTATGAGGAAAGCCTGAGGGAACTAGGCTTATTTAGTCTAGAGAAGAGGAGACTGATAGCAGCTTTCTACTATCTGAAGTGGGGTTCAAAAGATGGAGCTAGACTGGTCTCAGTGGTGGCAGATGACAGAACAAGGAGCAACAATCCCAAGTTGCACCAAGGGAAGTTTAGGTTAGATATTAGAAAGATTTCTTTTACTAGGAGGGCAATAAACCACTGGAATAGGTTACCCAGAGACATGGTGAAATCTCCATCCCTGGAGGTTTTTAAGACCCGGCTAGACAAAGCTTTGGCTGGGATGATCTATTTGGGGATGGTCCTGCCTTGAGCAGGAGTTTGGATTAGATGATCTCCTGAGGTCCCTTCCAACCCTAACTTTCTATGATTCTATATTTCTAGCTTCTCCTTGTACAGTGTAACTCTAATATTGTCTTTTTTCTCTCTCTTGCTAATACTCTGAAACTTTTATTTATTTATTGTGATTGATTGTAAATTGTAGTTGTACAATAGGCTTTATAAAGATAAAGAAACCAACTGTTCTGAATTTTCCAGGACATTCCCAAATATGTCCTGGTGGCTCCCTAGAGTCCCAGAAACAGGAATTTTCAGAAACTGGGTTTTGCACCAAATTTGGAAAATGTGTCTTGAATTAGCAAGCCTCTTCCCTGAATATTTATGCAGTGCCAGGCAGCACCCTACTGCACCTGCCAAGAGCAGAGCTAATTAGTCCCACCATAGCATAAGATGAACACACTATTAATTAGACTTGTTAAGAGTCAGGACTAATTAGACAATCCACAGCACTGCATGAATGCAACTATATTGCTTCTGGTTGGGGGACAGGAGGTGGCCTGTGATGGGATAAAAGTAAAAAGGGGCATGGAAACCCAGGCTAAAATATTTGTTGATGAAAACTGTAAAATTATTCACATTTGCATTGTTCACAGGTAGGATTCACAATATGTGTTTGCACCAATGTACAGGGACTATGGATTGGACTGGATCAAGCCAATGGGAATAGCAAGGGAGTATCTGATCAGGTCACTAATGGATAGGTATTCAAGCCTGAACCCCACTTTTTTTTACTGGTATATATCCAAAAATTAGTCAGATTATCAGAAACAGCTTATCAGTGTCCAGGCTAGGTAAATGAATTAAACAGAGATGAAAGAGTCTGAAGGTCCCTACTGATAGAATCACTCCCTATAATTCCATTGCTGGAAAGGCCAATTTGGTAAAATTACAAGGGATACTTGTAAACAGTGGGTGCATCTACATAAAATGTTTACTGCAGAGCTGACTAACAATTAGTAAATATCTCAACATCTACACGTGCACCCCTATTAGGGCACAGGAAACTAATACACTTTGTAGCAGGGTAGGACTTTTAAATACAAGTCTTACCATGATATGGAGTTTTTTCAGGCACAGCAACACGTGTAAACACTGATCCAGCTGGCTGGGGCACAAGGCTACTTCAGTGCGGGGTCTGCCTGCTGGCTAGCACCACTCCAAAGCTCCCTTGTACCCCAGCCAGCCCCTCTGCAGCACATTGAGCACACTGAGCACCGTCAGAGCAGCCCTGGGCAAAACAGCACACCTGGGGGCAAAAAAAAAATCAGGAACAATAAGCTCTGGAGTTTAGTTATGTGCACTTGTTGCAATTATAGATGCAGCCAGTAAGGGCCCATCTGCCTACCTGTTACTAGGTTCTCAGTTTTAGTGAATTACTGCATTTACCATCTACTACTCACTGTCAGGTTACTGTTCAGGTAAAAGGTTTTGGGGCAATCTTGGCTTCCCTAAAGAGACAATGGGTTTTGGTTTATTTGTTTTGAATTTCAGTACTTTGCTGCAGACTATGATTTTAAACATATAGCTGTGAGCTCTCAGCCATTACCCAACTCAAGGTAACTGCCAAGTGGAACAAGCAGTTTAAATTGAAAAGAGGATATTACAGCAGGAAGATCTACTGTTCGCTCTCAGGCAGAACCACTCCTACAATAGCCCATGGAGTTAGCCCAGCAAATTTCTTAATCTGAAAGTAAATCCAAACCATCACTCTGAGGAGAGAATTTATAAGGTAAATGGCTGGAGCAGTGAATTCTCAGGCAGGAGGAAGAAGGCAAACAAGCTAACTGCTTTTTAAAAGGTGAAAGAGGCTTAAAGTGAATGAAACAGCACTGCTGAGCAGACCTCAGCTGTCCTCACAGAAATTTCTGTCCAAAGCTAGTCCTAAATAAAACACAACAAAGATTTAGGTAAACAGATTTCACAGAGTAAGTGATACCCTAAATGATACTCCAGATCTTTCAGCTCACTTAAACTGAGAAGCATAGCATTATTTGTATGAATAAGGAGATAATTAATATAAGTAAAGACTTAAGAGCTAGTCCCCTACAATATATCTTCCTCACATAATGGCCAGTTATCAGAGGGATGCTAGGAAGAAGTGGAAAAAGTTCAGAGGTTCATTTAATCAGGCAGAAATGTTTTCTATGATTACCTTATCAGACACAAGTTGCTCTAACTTGAAATTAGACTCTCTCTGTACCCAATGTAACATTTTGAACCTATCCAAGCCAGAATCACACATGATTTATATTCATAAACAGTGAAGCTATCTGTTGCCAATCATGTGAGAGAGTATTTTATGAAACCAGTGACAGGGATGTATTATTCTTATTTATTCACAACTCATCCTAAAATGTGTCTTCACTAAATACAACAGAATGTTTAGAACTGAGAGGTTTATTAAAACATTAATGTTAACCTTTTCTACCAAATAATTAACAACAACTTCTTTTATTTCATACACAATTTCCTACTGTCAGTCACTGACAAGAAATATATTCTGTAATTCAAATTTGTGTTTCCTGTTATTTTAGGCACACTGCTGTTCATGCATAGATAAAGAATCTATTCATTTCTTAATGCATTCCAAAAAACTTAGCCTAACCTCCATAGCTGTTTATTCCATTCTTCCTTACAAACCTGTAATTAATTAGCGGTAGAGGCAGATCAAATGGTTTGCAGGTTCAAATAAATGCAAACTTTTATCTGTTCAGTTAAAGGTTACCAAATTTATCCTCAGTTACCCAAACTTCTGGAATCGGTATAGCCATACTGGTGTCGTGAATCAGAGCAGCCGCCGGCAGCTTGTCTGACTCACACACCAGAGTGTTTAGATTTAGAGCTCGGCAGGCGGGTAATTGATGGATGGAGTGGAATTAACCAGGCACAGACACGTGTAGGTTACAGGAGTTTGTTTACTTACGTCGCCTAGATAGCGATGGACGACGCAGGCGAGCTTTGTTCCGTTACAGCTTCAGTTACAGAGTTGAATATACGCATATAACTTCGGTTACAGAGTTGAGTACACGCACACAGTTAAGTTACAACGGGATAATGACAGACGTGGCGCCGGGAACGAACGGTCGAGCTTGCAAGACTTTCTACACCAATAGTTTACGCTGACGGGGTGATTGATTGGGAATTGATCAATTTCCCAATTCTCTGGTGACAAGCACAGGTGTTTCCTGTGAGATCCCCAGAGCTCTCCGCCTTGGGCGGAAACCGTTAAACTATTTATAGGAAGAGGTGTTTGACAGAGATGCCCAATCGTGAACCGTTATATGGAATCTTTAATTTTTGGCAGGTGGCAGCTCTTTGTCTCCTCAAGTTACAAGGTAGTGGGTTAGGTTTCTCTACCTGTTACGTGTGTGCTACGTGTGAGGAGCTTACGCTTAT